>NC_092335.1:323412500-323725833 GCF_046630445.1 Rutidosis leptorrhynchoides | reverse complement strand
AAACACTTGGTTACCATTAAAAATACTAGTAAAGCAGTAGTTGTATTAGAATCTAGTGCTCTCTGATAATAAAGAACAGCCCTAGTCTTATATACTGACTACCCAATTCTAGTAAAATTTTTCAAAATTTTCAATTAAATGAATTCAAAATCATGTTTATACATATTTATGAACGATAAAACTAGGTGTTAACACCGAAATTATTGTTACCTCGGAAAGGACATAAATTGAGAAACAAACCAAAATGTTAGAATTCATTTAAAATGGAATAGAGGACAATAAAAAGGAAAATAAAAAGCCAAGTGTGGGAAAAATTACCAAGTTATTTAAAACATATATCACATATTTTTATACAAATAACTGAAGATACTTTTGTTTTGGACAATTTCTAAAAAGTTTTACCCGATTTACTGTAAGAAAGATGGATCTATACGATGAATCAATTCCATCATTAAAAGGAAGTAAAGTCTTCCGAAAAAGAAACGCGCTTCTTGATTTAGGTCATGAAGTTGTCGTCCAGACCAGCTGTAGGTTGACGAAAAATCTAGAAAAGTCATCACTAAAATCAGCAGGAAATCCACGGACCTCAGCATCAAACAGGGTCGCCAAGTGGTCAGACTTATCCTAACCATGAGAGGATCTGTCTTGTAAAATGGGGAGGACGCCGTGCAAATTAGCTTGATAAGACTAATGAATCAGATCCCTAGAAAGGATAATCTCCTGAAAGATCAAAAATCAGCTTTTAAGACTGATATTACTCAATCCTTGAGATTGACCTTAAAGATTGAGAATTACAAACTCATGGAATTCGATGATACCTAACTCGAGCTTGAACGAGAAAATATTTTGATCAAAATTTCAAACTGATTTGTTTTCTGAAAACCCATTTTCAATGCGTTCATTACCATTGAACGTAAAATACTAGGAATTCACCTGGAATTCATTAGGTCACCTGAACCAAATCGGGTGTCAACCGTAAGAACGGTGGTTGCATAGCATGGTCAAAGATAGGACCTTGTGCCAGACCGGAAAATTATAAGGGTGAGCTTTACTGTTGCTCCTACAAAGGATAGTAATTGCGTCCGACACGTTATAGACCATAATTAAAAGCATGTCAGGGGACATTGCCTTAACAATTGCTTGTTCAACGCTTTCCTTTACAACCGGACGGTAGTTTATCGAAAGGTAATATTCGGAACAAGTATACTGGACGTGTTGCTTTCCCAATACAAGGTTAGCAAGTGGGTGACACAAAACCGCAAGTTTTGAACTAAAATTTTCAAATCTAAAACCCACCAAACCCACAAAAAGAATTTGCAAACACCGGTGAAGGGTTATTCCGGAAAACTTATCTAGGGTAAAAGCTAGATTTAATTTTCAAAAAGATCAAATGTTTTCATAAAGATCCAATTTCCCTAATGGATCTAAATTTTATAGTCATGTGGGACTGTAAACCACATCGTTACTACCATTGTTTATACCGCCGTATAGAAATCAATGATGTACAAAGTGTGAAGAATAAAGAAGTGATTCTAGTATATTTCAAGACTATATTGCTTGAGGACAAGCAACGCTCAAGTGTGGGAATATTTGATAATGCTAAAAACGAACATATATTTCATAGCATTATCCCTCAAGAAAGACAAGCTTTTAGTTGCAACTGTTCTATTTACAAGTGATATTCGTTTAAATAATAAAAGGTGAAGACAAAAGACAGATTCGACGAATTGAAGACGCAAACGACCAAAAAGCTCAAAAGTACAAAGTACAATCAAAGAGGTTCCAATTATTGATAAGAAACGTCTCGAAATTACAAGATTACAAGAAGCGAAACGCAAAGTACAAGATACTAAATTATACGCAAGGACGTTCAAAAATCCGGAACCGGGACCAGAGTCAACTCTCAACGCTCGACGCAACGGACTAAAAATTACAAGTCAACTATGCACATAAATAAAATATAATATTTAAATAATTCTTATAATTATTTATATATTATATTATTATTTATAAACCGTCGGCAGAAGAAACAAACACATGTGAGCCTCCCCAGCTGGCCATGCGATCTTATGGCCTTGAAGGGCAAAGCTCATGCGATCGCATGAGCCCCTTTTTCAGCTCACAGGCCTATAAATTCGCGTGTTTGGTTCAGTGTAGAAAATATATATCCATCCATCCAACTCTCTCAATGTATAAATATATATATATATATATATATATATATATATATATATATATATATATATATATATATATATATATATATATATATATATATTATAATTTTAATTTTAATTTTAATTTCCAATAATAAGGGTATGTTAGCGAATATTGTAAGGGTGTAAGTCGAAATTCTGTCCGTGTAACGCTACGCTATTTTTAATCATTGTAAGTTATGTTCAACCTTTTTAATTTAATGTCTCATAGCTAAGTTATTATTATGCTTATTTAAAACGAAGTAATCATGATGTTGGGCTAAATACTAAAATTGGGTAATTGAGCTTTGTACCAAAATTGGGGTTTGGACAAAAGAACGACACTTGTGGAAATTAGACTATGGGCTATTAATGGGCTTTATATTTGTTTAACTAAATGATAGTTTGTTAATTTTAATATAAAGATTTACAATTGGACATACCTATAAATAACAATATACACTCGATCGGACACGATGGGCGGGATATTTATATGTACGAATAATCGTTCATTTAATCGGACACGGGAATGGATTAATAGTCTATGGAATTATTAAAACAGGGGTGAAATTATGTGCAAGGACACTTGGCATAATTGATAACAAAATATTAAAACCTTGGGTTACACGCAGTCGATAACCTGGTGTAATTATTAAACAAAGTATTAAGACCTTGTTACAGTTTAAGTCCCCAATTAGTTGGAATATTTGACTTCGGGTATAAGGATAATTTGACGAGGATACTCGCACTTTATATTTATGACTGATGGACTGTTATGGACAAAAACCAGACGGATATATTAAATAATCCAGGACGAAGGACAATTAACCCATGGGCATAAAACTAAAATCAACACGTCAAACATCATGATTATGGAAGTTTAAATAAGCATAATTTCTTTATTTTCATAATTAATTGCACTTCTAATTATTGCACTTTTATTTATTGTTATTGTATTTAATTGCACTTTTATTTATTGTCATTGTATTTAATTGCACTTTTAATTTTCGTACTCTTTAATTATCGTAATTTTATTTTATCGCACTTTTATTTATCGCAATTTCATTATCGTTATTTACTTTACGCTTTAAATTAAGTCTTTTATTTATTTAATATTTTACATTAGGTTTTAACTGCGACTAAAGTTTTAAAAATCAATAAACCGGTCATTAAACGGTAAAAAACCCCCTTTTATAATAATAATATTACTTATATATATTTGTATTTTTATAAATTAAAACTAATATAGCGTTAAGCTTGTTTAAGTATATCCCTGTGGAACGAACCGTACTTACTATAAACTACACTACTGTACGATTAGGTACACTGCCTATAAGTGTTGTAGCAAGGTTTAAGTATATCCATTCTATAAATAAATAAATATCTTGTGTAAAATTGTATCGTATTTAATAGTATTTTGTTGTAAAAATAAAGCTATTTCATATACACCTCTACGCACATCAAGTATCTTGCGAGGTGTATATGAAATAGCGTATATTTTACTAGGAAAAACTATTAAATACGATACAATTTTACACAAGATATTTATTTATTTATAGAATGGATATACTTAAACCTTGCTACAACACTTATAGGCAGTGTACCTAATTGTACAGTAGTGTAGTTTTTAGTAAGTCTGGTTCGTTCCACAGGGAAATCTTTAAACAAAGCTCAACGCTATATTAGTTTTAATTTATAAAAATACAAATATATATAAGTAATATTATTATTATAAAAAGGGGGTTTTTACCGTTTAATGACCGGTTTGTCAATTTTTAAAACTTTAGTCGCAGTTAAAACCTAATGTAAAATATTAAATAAATAAAAGACTTAATTTAAAGCGTAAAGTAAATAACGATAATGAAATTGCGATAAATAAAAGTGCGATAAAATAAAATTACGATAATTAAAGTGTACGAAAATTAAAAGTGAAATTAAATACAATGACAATAAATAAAAGTGCAATTAAATACAATAACAATAAATAAAAGTGCAATAATTAGAAGTGCAATTAAATATGAAAATAAAGAAATTATGCTTATTTAAACTTCCATAATCATGATGTTTGACGTGTTGATTTTAGTTTTATGCCCATGGGTTAATTGTCCTTTGTCATGTATTATTTGATATGCCCGTCTGGTTTTTGTCCATAACAGTCCATCAGTCATAAATATAAAGTGCGAGTATCCTCGTCAAATTATCCTTATACCCGAAGTCAAATATTCTAACTAATTGGGGACTTAAACTGTAACAAGATTTTAATACTTTGTTTAATAATTACACCAGGTTATCGACTGCGTGTAACCCAAGGTTTTAATACTTTGTTATCAATTATGCCAAGTGTCCTTGTACATAATTTCACCCCTGTTTTAATAATTCTGGTGACTATTAATCCATTCCCGTGTCCAGTTAAATGAACGATTATTCGTACATATAAATATCCCGTCCATCGTGTCCGATCGAGTGTATATGGTTATTTATAGGTACGTCCAATTGTAAATCTTTATATTAAAATTAACAAACTATCATTTAGTTAAACAAATATAAAGCCCATTAATAGCCCATAGTCTAATTTCCACAAGTGTCGTTCTTTTATCCAAACCCCAATTATGGTACAAAGCCCAATTACCCAATTTTAGTATTTAGCCCAACATCATTAATACTTCGTTTTAAATAAGCATAATAATAACTTAGCTACGAGACATTAAATTAAAAAGGTTGAACATAACTTACAATGATTAAAAATAGCGTAGCGTTACACGGACAGAATTTTGACTTACACCCTTACAATATTCGCTAACACACCCTTATTATTGGAAATTAAAATTAAAATTAAAATTATAATATATATATATATATATATATATATATATATATATATATATATATATATACGTTGAGAGAGTTGGATGGATGGATATATATTTTCTACACTGAACCAAACACGCGAATTTATAGGCCTGTGAGCTGAAAAAGGGGCTCATGCGATCGCATGAGCTTTGCCCTTCAAGGCCATAAGATCGCATGGCCAGCTGGGGAGGCTCACATGTGTTTGTTTCTTCTGCCGACGGTTTATAAATAATAATATAATATATAAATAATTATGAGAATTATTTAAATATTATATTTTATTTATGTGCATAGTTGACTTGTAATTTTTAGTCCGTTGCGTCGAGCGTTGAGAGTTGACTCTGGTCCCGGTTCCGGATTTTTGAACGTCCTTGCGTATAATTTAATATCTTGTACTTTGCGTTTCGCTTCTTGTACTCTTGTAATTTCGAGACTTTTCTTATCAATAATTGGAACCTCTTTGATTGTACTGTGTACTTTTGAGCTTTTTGGTCGTTTGCGTCTTCAATTCGTCGAGTCTGTCTTTTGTCTTCACCTTTTATTATTTAAAAGAATATTACTTGTAAATAGAACAATTACAACTAAAAGCTTGTCTTTCTTGAAGGATAATGCTATGAAATATATGTTCGTTTTTAGCATTATCAAATATTCTCACACTTGAGCGTTGCTTGTCCTCAAGCAATATAGTCTTGAAATATGCTAGAATCACTTCTTTATTCTTCACACTTTGCACATCAGTGATTTCTTTACGACGGTATAAACAATGGTAGTAACGATGTGGTTTACAGTCCCACATGACTATAAAAATTTAGATCCTTTAAGGAAATTGGATCTTTATGAAAACATTTAATCTTTTGAAAACTAAATCTAGCTTTTACCCTAGATAAGTTTTCCGGAATAACCCTTCATCGGTGTTTGCAAATTCTTTTTGTGGGTTTGGTGGGTTTTAGATTTGAAAACGTAGTTCAAAACTTGCGGTTTTGTGTCACCCACTTGCTAACCTTGTATTGGGAAAGCAACACGTCCAGTATACTTGTTCCGAATATTACCTTTCGATAAACTACCGTCCGGTTGTAAAGGAAAGCGTTGAACAAGCAACTGTTAAGGCAATGTCCCCTGACATGCTTTTAATTATGGTCTATAACATGTCGGACGCAATTACTATCCTTTGTAGGAGCAATAGTAAAGCTCACCCTTATAATTTTCCGGTCTGGCACAAGGTCCTGTCTTTGACCATGCTATGCAACCACCGTTCTTACGGTTGACACCCGATTTGGTTCAGGTGACCTAATGAATTCCAGGTGAATTCCTAGGATTTTACGTTCAATGGTAATGAACGCATTGAAAATGGGTTTTCAGAAAAAAATCGGTTTGAAATTTTGATCAAAATATTTTCTCGTTCAAGCTTGAGTTTAGATATCATTGAATTCCATGAGTTTGTAATTCTCAATCTTTAAGGTCAATCTCTAGGATTGAGTAATATCAGTCTTAATAGCTGATTTTTCATCTTTTAAAGGAGATTATCCTTTCTGGGGATCTGATTCATTAGTCTTATCCAGCTAATTTGCACGGCGTCCTCCCCATTTTACAAGACAGATCCTCTCATGGTTAGGATAAATCTGACCACTTGACGACCCTGTTTAATGCTGAGGTCCGTGGATTTCCTGCTGATTTTAGAGATGACTTTTCTAGATTTTTCGTCAACCTACAGCTGGTCTGGACGACAACTTCATGACCTAAATCAAGAAGCGCGTTTCTTTTTCTGAAGACTTTACTTCCTTTTAATAATGGAATTGATTCATCGTGTAGATCCATCTTTCTTACAGTAAATCGGGTAAAACTTTTTAGAAATTATCCAAAACAAAAGTATCTTCAGTTATTTGTACAAAAATATGTGATATATGTTTTAAATAACTTGGTAATTTTTCCCACACTTGGCTTTTTATTTTCCTTTTTATTTTCCTTTTTATTGTCCTCTATTCCATTTTAAATAAATTGTAACATTTTGGTTTGTTTCTCAATTTATGTCCTTTCCGAGGTAACAATAATTTCGGTGTTAACACCTAGTTTTATCGTTCATAAATATGTATAAACATGATTTTGAGTTCATTTAATTGAAAATTTTGAAAAATTTTACTAGAATTGGGTAGTCAGTATATAAGACTAGGGCTGTTTATTATTATCAGAGAGCACTAGATTCTAATAAAACTACTGCGTTACTAGTATTTTTAATGGTAACCAAGTGTTTAAATCAAAAATTTTTTAAAATCCGAAAGAATTTAACCACTTCCCACACTTAAGATCTTGCAATGCCCTCATTTGAAAGAAATCAGTAACAATTTAAATTATTGAGGGTGATTAGCGTAGAAAAAATAATTAAATTTTACCTAAGTTTCCAAACATATTGGCGTTTGTTTGCTGAATGATAAATGGTGCACATCATTTGTTCATTCCGTCTTGTTGTTTCATCACATTTGTTTTTCGTTTTGTCGTCAAAATTACTAGCTTTTGCTGAACTTAATGCCAGTCTTTGAAAATGCGCTGTTTTACCCTGTTTTGTACAATCGACAATATACATACATAAAATATAAACATGCATGGCAATTTGAATTGGGACTTAATATCCCACTTTCAAATCCTAAATGTGAAATATTAGTACACAATAATAATAAAAATGATAAAAATTACATAAATATATCCAATAACATAAGTTTAAACATGAGAAAGTAGAAAGATAAAAACATAAAAATCATAAAAATAACCAATGGAACTAAATCAGTCTGGATAGGGGTTCCAGTTCATCTCGTCAGGTGGGTTCCATTGTTGGTTATATTTGTCCTGATAGGCTTGGTTATAGTCATACCGGTTAAAGGGTGGTCAGATGTCGGAGTTGTGTGGCGGAAAATGAGCAGGTCGAGTAGGCACATAATTATTTGGTACCTGATATGATAGTTGGCTCATGATTTGGTGCTGATGAACTAACCAGCTATCGTGTTAGCGTCGCCTATAATCCTCGTATACTCGCTCGGAGTTCCACTGCTCGTACATACTATGTCTGGCCGCGCTCGTCATTGCTTCCTCATCTATACGAACGTGGACGTCAAGAATAGCATCTCGAATGACATCCCTAATGTCTTCCGCTTCCTCCATTTCTTCGTCTGAACCCATTTCTACCTGTGGATGATTACCTTCATATGGTAATGCCTGGTTGCGTCTACTCTTCAATACCTTAGCACCCACATAAACTCGCAATCCTATGGTCTCATCCTGTTCTCTACAAATCTGTAATTGACCCCCTTGGTTCCTATCAACACCTAAATACTCTCCAATGAGAGTAACAAAAATACCTCCTCCTATTATACTCCCGTCCTGCATTCCTTCTACAATTTTAGATAAATAAAAACCAACACAGTAAGGGATATTAACAAAGCTTCTCGGGTCTCGAATACACTTTAGGTAAAATAAATCATGTAAGGTCATTTTCTCCTTATTGTGACCTCTCTGTGTAATCGAGTTAGCCAAAAATCTATGAATTACACGAAGCTCGGCTTTGTTAATATATAAGTAGGAGTGTTTTCCTCCCAGTGTAAAAACATTATAGTTTGACATACGCCTCCAAACGGCGTTCGCGTCAAAGTTCCTATCTACCATTTCACCACGATAAATCAAACTCATACAATCGGGTAGTAGCAATTCACTAGGAGTGTAAATCTGTAATGCTCTGGCCATGTCCATCATGGACATTCTGTACATCCTACCGCCAAGGATAAATCTAAAAAAACTTCTATCATCTAACCTATCTACATCTACATTTAACACTATAGTACTCATCAACTCAACACACCATTCCTTATATACAGGTCTACGAATGGTGAAAAGACGTTCCCAATCTGTAAAAGAAGAACTGCCATACGTTTGTACCAAATGCTGTCTAACACGGTCAGCTAGATGGACCGTTTCCAAAGGATTCCAATCAATTACCCTCGGCACCTCTACATCTTTTGTTACCAATTTAAATTTATTACTTTGATATGCCGGGTAATCTCTCCATCGTCTATCGAATCTCAGATTAGGATGTAACGTGTGTTCCAGAATTGTTGGGTATTCGACAGGCGGATGCGGGGGAAATACTGTGAATTCATTAGGTAACTGTAGCGGATCATAATAAGGTACGTGCTGATTAGGCTGATGTTGTGGTTCCTGTTGTGGTTGTTGTTCAGGTTCATATTGCATTTCTGATTCTGGTTCTGGAGCTGGAGCAGGTTGTCTAGATGATGATGATCCTGAACCTCCAGTATCGGCTTTCTGCAAAACACATTAAACACAAAATTTGTGCATCCAAATATGCATTAGTGTTAGCAAAATAACAATTTAAAACAATCACAATAACATGTTAAATCAAAATTAAACTTATACACATTTTCACAATTTTTCACAATTCTACACTTTTTCAAATAAGCATATATGAAAATGTATACAAAGTTCATAAGCATTTAACTCAAATAACATGTCAAAATAGTCATTACTAATAATTAAATAAGTCTCAAATGGAAAATATATCAAATTAATCATGTTCATGAATTTTGTACCTAAAAAGTCCTCTTTAATCTTTAAAAATCATGTTTAGGATCAATGTTTGGATCATTTAACTACCTAAACATGTTACACTACTCAATTTAGCAATAATTCATGACAAAAATTGGCCATAACCTGTTTATATCGAAAAGCCCCAAATTGCTCAAGAACACAAACCCTAGATTTCTAAAAATTTTGAAGTTTTTGGCTTCAAATCATGTTAAATAGCATCAATCTAGGTTATACATGCATAAAATACTAATAATTTATCACTAATTACACTAGAAATTAACAAAATTTCATTAGGTAAAATATTGGTAATTATCACAAAAACTAGGAATTTATAGAGTTTAGGGGTGTAATTTTTACCTTTTTGCTGAAGAATGCGAATCTAGGCATGATTAGAGTAAGAAATTTGACGAATTACGGTGAATTTTGATGAAATTTGGAGAGAATTTGAGTGTGTTTTCGTATGTGTTTGTGTGTTGTGGTGATGAAGAACAGCTCGCTGCCCTTTTGTGTCTGGCCTGATTTCCAGCCTCATGCGATCGCATGAGGTTGGAGTGTAAACTCCATGCGATCGCATGGGGTGCCGGCTACAGTGTTTTGACCTTTTTTTTTATATATAAAACCTTACACTTTATAAAACATAAAATTAATAAAATTTTATAAATTTGTTTCTTTTTAGGATGAGGGCTTTTCGGATCGATGTCCTAGTCAGTCCCTCGACAAAATTTTAAAATTTGTCAATTCAAAGTGCGGTTTTAAAAGCAAAGATTTTTGGGTTTTTTAATGTTTTTTGGCATACTTTAATTCAATAAGATTAAAAATAATGATAATAAAAGTTCTTGTCCCTCCCTCGGGTAAAGCAATTTCGGTTCAAAGACCTAGTCTTCAACTCACGACGAATTTTAAAAATCATATTTTTAAATTGGCGAAATAAAGTAAATTTTTGTTTTTAAATTCACACCAAACTTAAATTTAAAATGCATAAAATTAAAAATTCATATTAAAAATTCACACCAAACTTAAATTATATTTTTATTTTTATACATACAAACTTATATTAAAAATATTAATTTTTCAGATATTTACAATTTTAAAGAAGTTTACAATATTAATTTAATATTTATATATTAATTTTAAAAACATGGTAAAAAAAATTGAAAATCTTTTTGGCTTTTATCCCACTTTAATCAATCAAATATTATCAAAAATATGCGCCCCTCTTTTCGGTAAAGTAATTTCGGTTCCATGACCTAATTTAACTCATGACGAATTTTTGAAATATTTTTGGTTGATTGATTAAAGATATTTATACCTTAAGAATAAACGTTAAATTTCGCAGTGATGTAATAAATTTTTGTATGATATCAATAATTTCGGTCGCAAGACCTAATTTTATCGAATACCAATTTAATACTTTATAGCGAACAAATTAGCGTTTATTATCAAAAGGTTAAAAATAAAAATAAAAATAAAAATGAAAACTGTACAAACTTACATGTGAAAGAGATTTCTTAGTGATATGCTCTAGCCCACTCATAAGATAGTCGGACTAATTGGTTTTCCATAGCTACATAGGCGTAACCTCGAGCATTTATCGATTTTTCTTCTAAACATATGAACGGTCCGTCTCTGCATAAAGTAACAAATTCGGTGTTTGAATAGGTTTGATTATTTGAACATTTACCTTCGTGTGACCATTTTCTGCATTTGTGACATCTTTCAAGGTGTCGTGCTCTTCTTTTCGCTGCGGATTTTGATTTTCCTTTACCAAATTGTAACTTATTATTTTTGCATCTGGATTCTTTTCTTACTCCGTCCAATCTACTTCTGATTAATGATACTATTTCACTTGGAAGGGTGTCATTATTACGTTTAGTAATCAAAGCGTGTAGCATTAGACCATGATTTAATTCACAGGAAGTCTTCATTTCGAAAAACCTAAAAAAAATAAAAATTCAGAATGGGGGGAGAAGACTAGTTCTTTAGGGTCTGCTAGGGAAAGACCATTCGGGTTCCATTTCCGAGAACTACACAAAAACAGAAAATCTAACTCTAACAGAAATACATATTATCCTTTAAAGACTTGATTCTCCCCACACTTAGTAAGCTGTGGTGTCGAAATTGTGATTAACTTCGTTGTCGACTTCCATCCGACTATCTATGTAATGTTTAACTCTGTGACCATTAACCTTAAATTCAATCCCATTTGAATTTATTAATTCTACTGTTCCGTACGGGAAAACTCTTTTAACTATGAATGGTCCAGACCATCTTGATTTCAATTTTCCAGGAAATAGCTTGAATCGTGAATTGAAAAGAAGAACTCTGTCTCCTTCTTTAAATTCTTTTGAACTTCTGATTCTTTTATCATGCCATTTCTTCGTTCTTTCCTTATAGATTAACGAATTTTTGTATGCTTCATGTCTTAATTCTTCTAATTCGTTTAGTTGACTTAACCGTAGACGTCCAGCTTCATGTAAATCAAGATTACATGTCTTCAAAGCCCAAAATGCTTTGTGTTCAATTTCTACTGGAAGATGACATGCTTTTCCGTAAATGAGTTTAAAAGGTGTGGTTCCAATTGGAGTTTTGTAGGCTGTTCTAAAAGCCCATAGTGCATCCTCCAATTTAATGGACCATTCCTTCGGATTTGATCCTACGGTTTTCTCTAGAATACGTTTTAAAGCTCGGTTGGTATTTTTAACTTGTCCACTTGTCTGTGGATGATATGTGGTGGAGATTTTATGAGTTACTCCATATCTTTTAAGAACTTTCTCAAGTTGATTATTACAGAAATGAGTATCCCGATCACTTATTAAAGCTTTCGGTGTTCCAAACCTTGCAAAAAGACTTTTTAAAAAGTTGACTACAACTCGTGCATCGTTAGTTGGGAGAGCTTGTGCTTCCGCCCATTTAGATACATAATCAATGGCAACGAGAATGTATAGATTATTATGAGATTTTGGAAATGGACCCATTAAGTCAATACCCCAAATGTCAAATACTTCACATACTTGAATGATATTTTGTGGCATTTCATCACGTTGACTTATTTTTCCGGTCCTTTGACAAGCATCACAGGATTTGCAAAGAAGGGGTGCGTCTTTGTAAATTGTAGGCCAATAGAATCCATCATCATAAACTTTTCTTGCTGTGAGCTGAGGCCCATAATGCCCTCCTGTTGGTCCTGTGTGACAATGGTTTAAGATTTGACTAGCTTCATCTCCGAATACACATCGGCGTATTATTCCATCGGGACAACTTTTAAACAAATGTGGATCTTCTCAAAAATAGTGTTTTATATCACTAAAGAATTTCTTTCATTTTTGGTACGATAATCCTTTTTCAAGGAATCCACATACTAAGTAGTTTGCATAGTCTGCAAACCATAGAATTTCATTATAATCTATCTTCAATAGATATTCATCAGGAAAGTTGTCTTGTATGGCCGATTCATTTAGAACTTCTAATTCAGGATTTTCAAGACGAGAAAGATGATCAGCGGCGAGCTTTTCTAATCCTCTTTTATCTCGGATTTCAATATCGAACTCTTGTAAGAGTAAGATCCAACGGATTAATCGTGGTTTGACATCTTGTTTCGAAAATAGGTATCTAAGAGCAGAATGGTCAGTATAGACCACCGTTTTAGCTAGAACGAGATATGAACGAAATTTGTCAAAAGCAAAGACAATAGCAAGGAGTTCTTTTTCAGTAGTTGTGTAATTCTTTTGTGCTCCTTGTAACATCTTACTAGCATAATATATAGGTTGAAATCGTTTTTCAATCCTTTGTCCTAAAACGGCTCCCATTGCAAAATCACTTGCATCGCACATAAGTTCAAACGGTAGATTCCAATTTGGAGTTATCAAGATCGGCGCATTAGTGAGTTTTTCTTTAAGTATATTAAAAGATTTGATGCATTTATCTGAAAAGATGAATGGAGCATCCTTTTCTAGGAGTTTATTCATAGGAGTGGCAATTTTAGAAAAATCTTTTATGAAACGTCGGTAAAAACCTGCATGCCCTAGAAAACTCCTAACTCCTCTAACATTGGTGGGATGTGGAAGTTTAGCAATTACATCTACTTTAGCTCTATCCACTTCAATTCCTTCCTTTGAAATTTTATGTCCAAGAACGATGCCTTCTTTAACCATGAAATGGCATTTCTCCCAATTAAGAACTAGATTTGATTGTTCACATCTAATAAGCATTCGTTCAAGATTAACTAAACATGATTCAAATGTATCACCGAAGACTGAAAAGTCATCCATGAAAACTTCCGTGCATTCTTCTATCATGTCGTGAAAAATCAAGATCATGCACCTTTGAAAGGTTGCAGGGGCGTTGCAAAGTCCAAATGGCATGCGTTTGTAAGCAAAAGTACCATAAGGGCACGTGAACGTGGTTTTTTCTTGGTCCTCAGGTGCTATTGGAATTTGAAAATATCCGAAAAAACCATCAAGAAAACAATAGTAACTATTTCCGGCTAATCTTTCCAACATTTGATCAATAAAGGGTAAGGGAAAGTGATCTTTTCTGGTGGCGTCATTTAATTTTCTATAATCAATACAAACACGCCATCCTGTTACAGTCCTAGTAGGAATAAGCTCATTTTTCTCATTTGTGATGACAGTCATGCCACCCTTCTTAGGTACGCATTGAACTGGGCTTACCCATGGACTATCAGAAATTGGATAAATTAAACCTGCATCTAGCAGTTTAATAATTTCTTTCTTAAAAACATCTTGCATATTAGGATTTAGTCTTCGTTGGCGTTGTACAAACGTTTTATGACCTTCTTCCATAAGGATTTTATGTGTGCAATACGAAGGATTTATTCCTTTAATATCATGAATCTTCCATGCAATAGCTGGTTTATGAGCTTTTAACACAGAAATGAGTTGAGATTTTTCATTTTCAGTAAGAGAAGACGATATTATTACAGGTAATTCAGATTTACCATGTAAATAAGCGTATTCCAAATGGTTTGGAAGTGGTTTTAACTCTAATGTCGGTGGTTCTTCTATCAATGATTTATATCGATATCTGTCTTCCTCTTTTAGCATTTAAATTTCTTCTGTTGTTGGTTCATATCCATTAGCCATAAGTGTAGCTAACATTTCAGTTTCATCAATTGGTTCAGTATCTTCTCCTAAAGAACATTCTCATGTTCCTTGTAATTCTGGAAATTCTTCTAACAATTCTGCATGTGATTCTATAGTTTGAATATAGTAACATGTATCATCTGCAGATTGCGATTGTTGCATTGCTCTATCAACTAAAAAGGTAACACTCTCTTCCTCTATACTTAGGGTCAGTTTCTTACCGAACACGTCTATCATTGCTTTAGCCATGTTTAAGAATGGTCTTCCTAATATGAGAGGAACTTGAGAATCTTCTTCCATGTCTAGAACAACAAAATCTACTGGAAATACTAAAGTACCAACTTTAACTAGCATGTTCTCCATTATCCCTCTAGGATATTTTATTGATCGATCGACTAGTTGTATGCTTATTCTTGTTGGTTTCAATTCTTCAAGGTCTAGTTTAGCGTATAGTGAATACGGCATTAAATTTATACTAGCACCTAAATCTGCCAATGCTTCTATTGAACTTAGATTACCCAGAAAACATGGAATTGTGAAACTTCCTGGATCAGATAGTTTTTCTGGTATTTTATTCAACAGCACTGCAGAACAATTAGCATTCATAGTAACAGTAGAGAGTTCTTCCATTTTCTTTCTATTTGTGATTAGATCTTTCAAAAATTTAGCATATCTAGGCATTCCTGAAATCACATCAATGAAAGAAAGATTTACATTTATTTGTTTAAACATATCCAAGAATTTGGATTGCTCGGCTTCAAGTCTCTTTTTTTTCATTTTACTCTGGTAAGGAAGTGGTGGTTGGTATAGTTTAACATAAGGTTTAGCCTTAACTGTGTTATCTTCATTAACCTTTTCAACTACCGGTTCTTTTTCCTTATCTTGATCAGGTTGTGGTTCTTGTGGAGTAGGAATATCTTCATTAGAAATTACAGGTATTTCAGGTGGTTTAAGTGTAATACCACTTCTTGTGGTAATAGCTTTAGCTATTTCATTCCGGGGGTTAGCATTTGTATCACTAGGTAGACTTCTCGGTTTTCTTTCACCTATTAACCTTGCTAGGTTGCTCACTTCTTGTTTCAGATTTTGAATAGAAGCTTGTTGATTTCTAAATGCTTGAGCATTTTGTTCATTCGTTTGTTTCTGAGATGTGAAAAACTGTGTTTGAGATTCAACTAGCTTCGTCATCATATCTTCTAAATTCGGATTTTTATCATCGGTTTGTGGTGGTTTGTTTTGAAAATTAGGTCTTTGCTGGTTGTAAGTATTGTTGGATACTTGTTGATTGTTAGGACCTTGTTGGTTGTTGTATGGAACATTGCGATTATAATTCTGGTTTTGATTGTAAATCGGTCTTGGCGGTTGATAATTATTCTGATAATTATTTCCCGGCCTTTGGTTTAGATATGAAACATTCTCTCTTTGTTCCATTGTTAGTTCAATACTGAGACAATCTTTTGTCAAATGTGGTCCTCCACACTGCTCACAACTAATTCGTATTGAGTGTATATCCTTAGTCATCTTTTACATTCGTCTCTCGACAGCATCTATCTTTGCAGAAATGGAATCTAAGTCATGGCTAGAATCGGCTCTAGCTGCTTTAGATGATCTAACGATATCTTTTTCTTGGTGCCACTCATGTGAGTGGGAAGCAGTGTTATCAATAATTTTATAAGCATCAGTTTCTGTTTTCTTCATAATAGAACCACCAGCTGCTATGTCGATGTCTTTCCTTGTAGTGATGTCGCATCCTTGGTAGAATATTTGTACTATTTGACAGGTGTCTAAACCATGTTGCGGACATCCTCTCAATAACTTTCCAAATCTGGTCCATGCCTCATATAGAGTTTCATTTGGCTTCTGTGTAAACGTAACAATTTCTCCTTGAAGTCTCACGGCTTTAGATGCCAGAAAGAATTGTTTAAGAAATTTTTCAACTAAAACGTCCCATGTATCAATCGCCCCTTCAGGTAACGATTCCAACCAATCTTTGGCTTCTCCCTTTAAAGTCCAGGGAAATAACATGAGATATATCTGTTCATCCTCAATTTCCCTTATTTTAAATAGAGTGCAGATCCTATTAAAGGTAAGAAGATGTTCATTTGGATCTTCCTTCGGCGCACCACTAAATTGGCATTGATTAGTCACCATGTGTAGGATTTGTCCTTTGATTTCATAATCTGGCGCATTAATGTCTGGTTGAGTAATTACGTGACCTTGGCCAGTACGTTTAGCTCTCATTCGGTCTTCCATACTTAAAGGTTCCAGATTCTCCATGATTGAATTTGTTGAATCTGAATCACTAGAGGATTCTGATTTAATGGTTCGTTCCTCAACAATCTCTGTTTGAATGATTGGTGGTTCCGGAGGAAAAATTAGTGGTTCAGGATCTATGAATCATCCCTGAATATTCTCCGGATTCTCATTTGTGAGGTCAGGTTCAAAAAATGGATTATCGGAAATTTGAATTGGAGTACTTGGTCGACTGGATGACGATTCTAAAGAATAATCAACGGTGACAATATTTGCTAGATGTCTTGATCGAGTTACCGATGGTGAACGTACAAAAGGTGGTGAACGTTTTGCTCGGTGCATTCACTGAATATCCTATTAGTTTTTTAAAAAGAAAGAAAAATTATATAAGTTATCAAATTAATAGACTTTTCTGATTTTGCCCACGTTTCGAATAGCCAAAAGATGCAGCAGAGGGGCAGGATTCGTTTGGTCTCAATATAATTGAGTACTGTTTGGCTCCAATAACCCGGTCCACGTACAAATCCAACTATTACTACAAACCAGAAATTTTCGATGTCTATCAATTTAACCTCTTAAAATAATTTTTCGTAATTTAATGAAATTTAGAGAAGAAGTAGAAAATTCTATGTCCTAAAAACTAGAATGGCGAGAAATAAGAAAGAAAAAGAGCGCGTCGGTATTAAAATTGGAGAAATAAGAAAGAAAAAGAGTGACTTATAAAACTTTAAAACACTCGACTAACCCAACCTTATTATTATCACTAACTTAAAATTAAAATTGCAAATTGAGATTACTAATTGGAGTGATAATTGATACATAGGTAAAAGGCGTCGAAAAATAAAAATAAGAAAGTAGCGCGTTGAAACTTAAAAAGGAACTAAAAACTAAGAATTAAAAGTTGCGTCTAAAAATATTAAAGCTTACAAGTAAAACTATATCCCAAATGGCAATAACTTAAAAAGGTACTAAAAAAAATGGCGTCGTAAAATTCTAAAGCACCTAAATCTTAGTCTAAAGAAAAAGCACTTAAGGGATTTTACGGCAAAGCTTAAAAATCTAGAAATAAAAATAACTATGGCAAATACTATGATTTAAAAGTAAAAACGAGCGAAAAATACAAATATTATGCTAAAACAAATAAAAAGAGACAAAATATAAAAATATACTTAAAGTTTTAAAAAGTATAATTTTTATAAAAATATTATTTTTTATTATTTATTTTATAAAACTATTAATTTTATAAATTATTAAAACTAAATTAACTAAAAATACAAATTAAAGAATTAAAACTAAACTAATTAATAAAATATTAAAACCTAATTAGGGTTTAATTATAAAAAATAATAATACACCGTAATGATTGCTGTTTTAGGGTAAACTGTGGCGTGTCAGACACTCTCATGCGATCGCATGAGATTTTGCCTTCGGGCTCATGCGATCGCATGAGATTTGATTTTGGGCCAGGGTCTGGGCTGCTACAGTACCAGGCCGTGAGAGTTTTTAATTTTTTTTTCCTGTTTTAATTTTTCTGTTTTAATTTTTCTGTTTTATATATTTATATAATATATTTATATAAATTAAATAAAACTTATATTTTTATAAAATAAAGATAAAGAAACTTTTATAGAAGTTATATATTTAACAAACTCTTAAAAATATATAAATTTTGTTTTTCTTTTTATATTTTCGAATTTTTAAAACATATTTTTACAAAAGCGTAATTTTTATAAAATTAGACTTAAAAATTAAAAAAAATCCTTTTTTTATATATTAGCATTGTGCTTCCGGCATTTTAGCAAAATTGTTCCCCGGCTTTGGCACCAAAAATACTTGATGTGCGTAGAGGTATATATGAAATAGCTTATATTTTACTAGGAAAAACTATTAAATACGATACAATTTTACACAAGATATTTATTTATTTATAGAATGGATATACTTAAACCTTGCTACAACACTTATAGACAGTGTACCTAATCGTACAGTAGTGTAGTTTTTAGTAAGTCCGGTTCGTTCCACAGGGAAATCTTTAAACAAAGCTTAACGCTATATTAGTTTTAATTTATAAAAATACAAATATATATAAGTAATATTATTATTATAAAAAGGGGGGTTTTTACCGTTTAATAACCGGTTTGTCGATTTTTAAAACTTTAGTCGCAGTTAAAACCTAATGTAAAACATAAATAAATAAAAGACTTAATTTAAAGCGTAAAGTAAATAACGATAATGAAATTGTGATAAATAAAAGTGCGATAAAATAAAATTACGATAATTAAAGAGTACGAAAATTAAAAGTGCAATTAAATACAATGACAATAAATAAAAGTGCAATTAAATACAATAACAATAAATAAAAGTGCAATAATTAGAAGTGCAATTAAATATGAAAATAAAGAAATTATGCTTATTTAAACTTCCATAATCATGATGTTTGACGTGTTGATTTTAGTTTTATGCCCATGGGTTAATTGTCCTTTGTCCTGGATTATTTAATATGTCCGTCTGGTTTTTATCCATAACAGTCCATCAGTCATAAATATAAAGTGCGAGTATCCTCGTCAAATTATCCTTATACCCGAAGTCAAATATTCCAACTAATTGGGGACTTAAACTGTAACTAGGTTTTAATACGTTGTTTAATAATTACACCAGGTTATCGACTGCGTGTAACCCAAGGTTTTAATACTTTGTTATCAATTATGCCAAGTGTCCTTGTACATAATTTCACCCCTGTTTTAATAATTCTAGTGACTATTAATCCATTCCCGTGTCCGGTTAAATGAACTATTATTCGTACATATAAATATCCCGCCCATCGTGTCCGATCGAGTGTATATGGTTATTTATAGGTACGTCCAATTGTAAATCTTTATATTAAAATTAACAAACTATCATTTAGTTAAACAAATATAAAGCCCATTAATAGCCCATAGTCTAATTTCCACAAGTGTCGTTCTTTTGTCCAAACCCCAATTATGGTACAAAGCCCAATTACCCAATTTTAGTATTTAGCCCAACATCATGATTACTTCATTTTAAATAAGCATAATAATAACTTAGCTACGAGACATTAAATTAAAAAGGTTGAACATAACTTACAATGATTAAAAATAGCGTAGCGTTACACGGACAGAATTTCGACTTACACCCTTACAATATTCGCTAACATATCCTTATTATTGGAAATTAAAATTAAAATTATAATTATAATATAAATATATATAAGTATATATAAATATATATATATATATATATATATATATATATATATATATATATATATATATATATATATATATACACGTTGAGAGAGTTGGATGGATGGATATATATTTTTTACACTGAACCAAACACGCGAATTTATAGGCCTGTGAGCTGAAAAAGGGGCTCATGCGATCGCATGAGCTTTGCCCTTCAAGGCCATGCGATCGCATGGCCAGCTGGGGAGGCTCACATGTATTTATGTGCATAGTTGACTTGTAATTTTTAGTCCGTTGCGTCGAGCGTTGAGAGTTGACTCTGGTCCCGGTTCCGGATTTTCGAACGTCCTTGCGTATAATTTAATATCTTGTACTTTGCGTTTCGCTTCTTGTACTCTTGTAATTTCGAGACGTTTCTTATCAATAATTGGAACCTCTTTGATTGTACTTTGTACTTTTGAGCTTTTTGGTCGTTTGCGTCTTCAATTCGTCGAGTCTGTCTTTTGTCTTCACCTTTTATTATTTAAACGAATATTACTTGTAAATAGAACAATTGCAACTAAAAGCTTGTCTTTCTTGAGGGATAATGCTATGAAATATATGTTCGTTTTTAGCGTTATCATTTACGTATTTAAAATAATTCGTATGGTTAATTCACGCACCCACATTTAAACTCAATGGACTAATGTTGCCAAGGGACCAAACTAGTGACTAGGTCAACTAGTCAATCCCTCCTTCCCACCATTCATTCCACCTCCCACCATTTTCTTACTTCCACTTTTTCCTCCATTTCTTCATAATCAAAGATTCATCATCCATTTCAAATCTTGGAAGCTCACAACAAATCTAATTACATATTTGTGATCTACGACTCAAGACCTTTAATTTGGTACCAACCTTATTACTTGGGGTAAACTTTTCTAAAACTCTAGATTTCTTGTTCTTGGTGTTCTAGACTTATAAAAGTCTTAGTTAGTGTCTATGGCTCAAGTCTAACATGAATATGTGATTTATTTGCTTGTTTTTGTCATTTTGGTGTAACTAGGATGAACTTGAAAAGTGACTAGTTTAATCTTTAGTTTTAGTTGATTAAATGTTGTTATATGTTAAAGTTCATGTATTAAATGTATTACTAGCATCATTAGCTTCAATTTGATGTGTAGGTTGACTTGAAAAACTTCACTAACATGATTATTGAATTTGTGATTTTGGTTAGGGTTTAGTAGTCTTAAAAATGAACTCTTGATGTATTAAATGCTTTGTAATGTTGTTGATAAGTGTTTAGTTGTATTGTATGCGTAATTACCTACGAAACGGCATATCATATGTGTGCATTTATTTCCCGAATCATCAAATTGCATTTATAAACTTGAAGTATTAATGATGAACATTCAATGATCATTCAATGTGGATTTGGTTGATCATATTTATCTAGTTGTATTCTTTGTTAAAATACCTTTCCAACGATGTATGGTATGCGTTTTAAGTGTTTTCGGTTCATTAATTGTGTTTGAAGGAAGTTTGGTTCGACACTTGACAAATTTCAGCAATCCAGCACCAGGAAACCAGGGCCTCGCGATCGCGAGCCCTGGAGTGCCTAAAACCTCGAGATCACGAGAAAAGGGTTGTCCAGTTTTTTTTTTTTTTTTGTGTTTTCCAAAATCATTCCCGCTTACTCGCAACTCCGATTAACATGAAACTTGGCCAACATGCTTATATATGACTACATTTTTATGGACAATAGTCGGATACCCGACCCGACCCCGTTGACTTTGACTTTGAACAAGTTTGACTTTTAGTCAAGCTTAACCAAAGACTTATGAAATCGTTCTAACTTTCTTTTATACTTATATCTTGCATGAAACTTGACAACTTGACTCATATGCTATATAATCGATTCGTAACGAGCCATAGGACTAATTGAACAACTTTGACCGACCTCGTATTTTACCGGTATTGATACAACCTACTTGTTTAGGTCAAGTCTAGCATTCGTTCTTGCACACGTTTACTTTGTGAAGTACCTTTTTACTAGTGCACTCAAGGTGAGATCATAGTCCCACTTTTACTCTTTTACACTTATACTTGGGATGAGAAAACATAAACGTTTCGTTTTACAAAGTGAACACAATTACGAAAATAATCATTCTACGTACGAGTTAGAACAAAAAACCTCAATTCAATTATCATTAGCTACACTTGTAGGGTGTAAGTGAGAACTTATGTTGTGTGGATCCATACGAGTTTGACAAACCCTCATTCGGACGGTTAGCTACCGTTGGAGGATGAAATATAGTTTTGAGTATAGTGTAGTTCTAACACTATGGTAACGAGGTTCGTATACAGTTAAGCCTTGATAATTGGGTGCTCATGATACAACAACTTTTAGAATGGTTTACTATTATTCCAACGTTATAAATCTTGTGATTCAATATAACATGCTTACTAAACCTATGATTTCACCAACGTTTTCGTTGACAGATTTTCTATGTTTCTCTCAGGTCCTTGAATGCTAAGTGGTACATGCTTCCGCACACTATTTTGTTACTTACTTGGATGTCGAGTATACATGCATACGTGGAACGTCTTTTAACTTACTTAAATTATGTCGCATAGGTTTCATTTGTACTTAAACGTTGTAATGTAACTAGTTGTCGAACTACTTTTGTAAACCTTGAAACATCCTTACATTTGAAATGAATGCGACATATTTTGGTCAAACTTTGTTTTAAAGACTTATGACCACGTAACGGGACCTAAGTTAACGGCGCCGTCAATAGCGATTTTGGCGGGTCGTCACAGATGGTATCAGAGCGTTGGTTGTAGGGATTTAGAGTTCATTGGTGTCAACCCCGAGTCATAGGGTGCATTAGTGACTCTAGACTACAACCGGCATATAGACTTGAAGTAGGACTTGCTTGACTACTTGTACATTTATACTTGAACTCTTCTATTCATATCTAACTCTTATTTCATCTTAATCATTTTGTTTGATTTGGTTGACACGCCATCTTGACCTTATGAGGTAATGTTAGATGAACATGTGAGTTAGGGTAATATAATGACCGTGATTATATTACGGTAACTCATGTGGACATTCTGACATTATAACATAAAGAATTGAGGGCAGGTCAAGGAAAAATTTTCTCTCTATCTTTATTCCATATCACGATTAGTATTATTAAGAATACTAATTAACAATATTCTTGTGTTTTCAAGGAACAATGGCTCGCCGAGGTTAACGCAATACTCCTCCCAAAACTCCCGAACAAGCTCTTCAACGAATGATAGCCACCGTCGTAAATGCGGCCATGGCCGGTCACTCCTCCAACAACAATAACAACAACCATGGAGCCAATAATTCAAATGAGGGATGCTCCTACAAAAATTTCATGGGGTGCAAACCTCACACTTTCAATGGAACCGGGGGACCAGTTGTTCTAACTCGATGATTTGAGAAAACGGAAGCCGTTTTTAGCATAAGCGGTTGCCGGGACCAAGACAAAGTCAAGTATTCCACCCACACTTTTGCCGGTATCACTCTCACATGGTGGAACACGTATGTACAAATGGTGGGTACTGATGAAGCCCACGTACTTTCTTGGTCCGATTTAAGAGAAAAGATGATCACCGAATACTTCCCACGTGAAGAGACTTGAAGGCTCGAACACGAGCTAAGAAATTTAAAAGCGGTCCAAAATGACCTTAAAGCTTATGATCAACGGTTTGTCGAGGTAGCCTTAATGTGTCCAAACCTCGTGACTCTTGAGCCCCTAAGGGTTGAACTTTACATGGATGGCCTCCCTAAGAGCATTAAACACGGGGTAATGTCATCCAAACCGCTAACCTACAAGAGGCTTTAAAGATTGCCCGCCAATTGATGAAAACGGTGGAAGTAATTGAAGTGCCGGCACCAAAGGCCGTGGATAAATCGGGTAGCAACAAAAGAAAGTGAGAAGCCCCCTAATCAAGTAACTACAACAACAACTTCACCAAGAAGTCTTTCACCTCCGACGGCAAGAAAGGTTATGCCGGAAATCTACCTTTTTGTAACAAGTGCTACAAACATCATTTTGGAGAATGTGGCAAGCCATTTTGGAACAAGTGTCAAAGAAGTGGCCATGTGACTAACGATTGTAGAAGTACCGCTCCCGTAGCTCAAAAGGGGCCCAACGCACCAAAAATGGGTGTTTGTTACGAATGTGGCCAACCGGGTCATTTTAAAAATGCATGCCCAAATAAGAAAGCTAACCGTAATGCACGCGACCGAGCTTTCAACATTAACACCGAGGAGGCCCGAGATGACAATGAACTAGTCACGGGTACGTTTCTTCTCAACAACTCTTATGTTTCTTGTTTATTCGATTTGGGTGCCGATAAGAGTTTTGTATCCAAGACCTTGACTCATGCTTTTTAAGCTCCACCAATCCCCCTAGATACTACTTATACCATTGAAGTGGCCAACGGGAAACTATTGAGTGCCGACAAATTTTATCGGGGGTGTATGTTAAACTTATTGGGTAAAGAGTTTGAAATTGACTTGATACCTATAGAACTAGGGAGCTTCGATGTAATAATTGGTATGGATTGGTTAGCCAAAACAAAATCTCACATCCTTTGTGATCTTAAAGCAATCCAAATTCCTATCGAGAATGGTGAACCCTTGATTATTTATGGCGATAAGAGTTGCACCGAACTCAACCTCATCTCGTGCCTTAAAGTTGAAAAATATCTTCGTAAGGGTTGTGTTGCGAACCTAGCCCATGTTAAGAAAGTAGAGACCGATGAGAAGCATATCGATGATGTGCCAAATTTTAGTGACTTTTCCGATGTATTTCCCGAAGAATTGCCGGGTCTTCCACCACATCTACCGGTTGAATTCCAAATCGATCTTATCCCGGGAGCCGCACCCATAGCACGTGCACCGTATAGACTTGCTCCATTCGAAATGCAAGAGTTACAAAGTCAAATTCAAGAACTACTTGACCGTGGCTTTATCCAACCTAGCCATTCACCATGGGGCGCTTCGATTTTATTCGTTAAGAAGAAAGATGGATCCCTACGAATGTGTATCGATTATTGTGAACTGAATAAATTGACGGTTAAGAACCGATATCCTCTTTCACGCATCGATGACCTCTTTGATCAACTAAAAGGGTCTTGTGTATATTCAAAAAATGATCTTCGCTCGGGTTATCATCAACTAAGTGTTAAGGGGGAAGATGTCTCCAAAACCGCTTTCCGGACTCATTATGGTAGTTATAAATTTCTTGTAATGCCATTCGGTTTAAATAATGCACCGACAGTGTTCATGGATCTTATAAACCGCGTGTGCAAGCCGTATCTAGACAAATTCGTTATCGTATACATAGATGATATCTTAATCTATTCAAAAAGCGAAGAAGAACACGAACAACACCTCTGACTCGTGCTTGAACTCTTGAGACAAGAACAAATCTATGCTAAATTCTCCAAGTGTGAATTTTGATTAAAAGAAGTTCAATTTCTTGGTTATTTTGTAAGCGATCAAGGTATTAAAGTCGATCCCGCGAAAATCGAAGCCATTAGTAATTGGGAAACCCCCACTACTCCTACTCATATTCGTCAATTTTTAGGCCTCGTCGGTTATTATCGTAGATTCATCGAAGATTTCTCTTTGGTTACACGTCCCTTAACCGCGTTAACTCACAAGGGAAAGAAATTCGTTTGGGCGGCCGACAAGAGTCGGCGTTTCAAACCTTAAAGAAAAAGTTAACCACGGCTCCTATCTTATCTCTTCTCGAAGGCAATGATGATTTTATTGTATATTGCGATGCCTCGAAACATGGTTTTGGGTGTGTATTAATGCAACGAAAGAAAGTTATTGCTTATGCCTCTCGACAATTGAAAATTCACGAACGAAACTATACGACACACGATCTCGAACTTGAAGCCGTTGTCTTTGCAATCAAAATGTGGAGAGACTATCTTTACGGAACCAAAAGTACCATCTTCACCGACCACCAAAGCCTCCAACACATTTTCGATCAAAAACAACTAAATATGAGACAACGACGGTGGATTGAAACATTGAACGATTACGATTGTGAACTTCGTTACCATCCCGGGAAGGCAAATGTAGTAGCCAATGCCTTGAGCTGAAAGGAAAGAATGGAACTCTTCATGTCCGGGTGTGACGCCCCGTACTAAATCATCATGTACGGACCATCAACAACAGGATCATTACAAGGTTAAGTACTATATGCGTTTTCAAAACAGAGTTTACATTCATAAATAAAAGTGACGTCATAACATACGTCAATTGTTTTACAAATCAAAGTATGCTTCACTAAGTAGAAGCATTAAATAAGTGTACGTGACCATAATGGTCGTTACATAACATAAGTTCATAAGTAAAAAGTTTGAATGCAACAAAAGTAGTCATGCGATAACAACTCTAGGCAGCGGGTTCTACAGCACGACTAGTAAGATAGCGGAAGCGACTTCAAGCACCTGAGAAAATACATGCTTAAAAAGGTCAACACAAAGGTTGGTGAGCTATAGTTTAAGTATAACAGTAATGTAAGTAGGCCACGAGATTTCAGTGCTACAACGAGCGATTCAAAAGTATGTAAAAGTATATGCTTAACCGTGGGCACCCGGTAACTAACTTAACGTTTAAAGTACCCCCTTAAAGTGCACTTGGCAAGTGCGTATAACCTCGAAGTATTAAACACTCGTTAAATGCTAGCGCTACTAGCCCGAGTGGGGATGTCAAACCCTATGGATCCATATCTAAGATTCGCGTTCACGGTTCAAAAACCAATGATTAAACGTTACCGAGCTAAAGGGAATGTTTCTGCCGTTATATAACCCACACATATATAAAGTTTAAGTACTCGTGCCTAGTATGTAAAACATAAAATCCGCATGTATTCTCAGTTCCCAAAATAAGTTAAAGTAAAAAGGGAATGCTATAACTCACAATGATTAGACGTAACGGTAAGGTAGTAGTCGGGAAAGTGGTGTGCAAGTAACGGTCCAAACGTCCTCAACCTAAGTCAAATAGCACTAAGTCAATAAGTCGTCTCAAAAGGTTTACAAGTACGTAATTAAGGTCATAAGGGTCATCATCAATCATCATTAAACAAAAGGTAACAAGTAAGACTCGTTTATGAAAGTCGTTTAAAACAAAGGCTGACTTCGGTCAGTCACCACGGCCTCTACCCTTACTGAATTAAGGTGAGACCAGTGGTCATGGCTCCGTCTATGAGTCCCTTAAGTGTGGTAAAATTTACAGAAGCAAACTCGTCTTGGTTTGACCGTGGCGACGGTCTAAGTGCGAGTAGGTCAGAAATTTCTGCACAACGTTAAAGGACATGGTAACGATCGGAGGGCCATAAATCCTAAACCGTAACTCGGATTAAGTCGAGTCCTATATGAAAAGTTATCTACTCGAAAAGTTCTATCTAAAAATCAAGGTTAGAACAGCCCAGGTCTACTGGTCTGTTCCAGAAGCAGTAGGTCAGAAACATTTGGACAGAAACAGTAAGTTTTGAAGAGTTCCGGTTGTCTCGGTGCTTGATGTTCATCACGGTTCTCATCCTTGATGCGTATAGCTTCAAGTGTACAACTCGTTGATGTGTTAACATCATCTTGACCAAGGTTTGTCCATCATAACTCAAGTGCAAGTGTTGTAAGTGTGTTGATGAACCAAGGTTACATCAAAGCTTAGTTTCAACACTTACATGGACTTTAGTAGTAAAAACAAGTTATAAACTTAAATCAACAACTAGTAAAGTGTATGTAAGCTTAATAGCTTTTGTTTATGACAAATTTAGAAGACCATAAGCTAGATAACTTAGATCCTTTATAAGTTTATGAAGTCATAACTAGTAAGTTATACTTCTTTGTTCTTGAAACTTAAATAGTGTTAACTTTTGTTCAAGAGAAATGAGATCAAGACTAACTTGTAGATCTTGACCAACAACCAACAAACAAGTAAACAAGGTGCATAATATGAAGTAGTAAACTTAAATAAACAAGAAAGGTTCATGGTTGTTCATACTTTAAAGATTCAAACCAAAGTTTGATCTTTAGAAAGTAAACTTGAAAGTTTACTCCATGAACTCCAAGTATGATTTTTTTTTAATCAACACATGAACTTGTATTCTTTTGAAACAAAATATGTAGAACATAAACTAGTAAGTTTAGTTCTTGTGTTCTTGTTAAATACAAGATATAATGAAGAAAACAACTAGTAAGTTTGTTCCTTGAAACTTAGTAAAGAAAGACAAGTAAATAAGTAGATAATAACAAGTAACAAGACAAGTAATTAATCTTAAACTAGAATAAGTAACAAAGCTTTTAACAACAAAGATTGATGATGATTAAAAGACCCTTTTGGGTTCGGTTTTCTCAAGGAAAAAGAAGGAGAAAAACTTCAAGTTACCTTGCAAGAACAAGAGAGAATTTGAGAGAAATGGAAGTAAGTTTTGTGTGTGTGAACTTGAGAGAGAAGTGCAATGAGTTGTAATGAAAATGTGAAGGCAAAAGCCTCCCTAAACAACACCAAGGCCGACGGCCTGCAGGTGGGTCAAGGGGGAGGGTTTGGTTTGTTGGATAATTGCATGTAAAGGGGCTTAAAGTTGGTTATTAGTTGGTTGTGCATGGGGATAGCAAGTAACAAGATTCCTAAAGCCTTTAACTATCTAGTTAACCTTCCAACTAACACTTACAAGGGTCATGTGGGCTAGTTAACTCATAAATAGAAGTAGGGTGGGCTTACACTAGTCCATTAACTAATAAAGCCCAAGTTGCAAGTAGTTTAACAATTAATCCACTAAAAGTCCAAGTTAAGCCCAAGTAATTAACTAAAAGCCTTAGTTAATTAAAATGATTAATAAAATTAATCATGAATGTAAATAATATCTTAAAATATTATTCGTGCAAGTTCCTGGTGTCACAAGGACGTTTCGGGCATTTAAAGTTCAAGTACGGGCAATTAAAGCAACATGTAAATGTAATAACATACATTCGTTTAATCAAGCGTATTAATAATAATAATTATTAATAAATAACGTAGGAAAAACCAGGGTCATTACATTACCCACCTGTTAAAGAAAATTTCGTCCCGAAATTCAAGCTGAAGTAGATGGAGGAGTCGGGAAAAGATGAGGATACTTTCGCATCATTTGATCCTCTCGTTCCCAAGTAAACTCAGGTCCTCGTTTGGCATTCCATCGTACTCGTACAATCGGAATCTTGTTGCGTTTCAAAGTTTTGATCTCACGATCCATAATCTCAACAGGTTCCTCCACAAAGTGGAGTTTGTCATCAATAGTAAGTTCTTCCAAAGGTATGATGAGTTCGGGTGCAGCAAGACACTTCTTCAAGTTTGACACATGGAAGGTAGGATGAACTGAGCTCAATTGTGCTGGTAGATCCAAACGGTAAGCAACTGGTCCAACACGTTCCAAGATCTCGAAAGGACCAATGTATCGTGGGTTCAACTTTCCACGTTTTCCAAAACGGATCACACCTTTCCAAGGTGCAACCTTCAACATTACACGATCACCAACATTAAATTCAAAGTCTTTCCGTTTAAGATCGGCATAGCTCTTTTGGCGATCACGGGCAGTCTTAAGTCTAGCTTGGATCTGAGCAATCTTCTCCGTGGTTTCGTGAACTACCTCGGGTCCGGTGATTTGCTTTTCGCCTACTTCGGCCCAACAAATAGGAGATCGGCACTTACGACCATACAATGCTTCAAAAGGTGCAGCATTAATGCTAGAGTGATAACTGTTATTGTACGAGAATTCGGCGAGTGGCAAATGCCTTTCCCAGGCCTTTCCAAAATCAATGACACATGCACGCAGCATGTCCTCCAAGGTCTGAATCGTTCATTCACTTTGCCCGTCAGTCTGAGGATGATAAGCAGTACTCATGTCAAGACGAGTTCCCATGGCTTCTTGCAAAGAACGCCAAAATCTGGAAGTAAAACGGGGATCGCGATCGGAGATGATTGATAAAGGTACACCATGACGAGATACAACCTCTTTGATGTACAGCTGAGCAAGTCTTTCCATTGTATCAGTTTCCTTCATCGCTAGGAAGTGTGCAGATTTGGTAAGGCGGTCAACAATAACCCAAATAGTATCGCATCCGCCCACCGTCTTTGGCAGCTTAGTAATGAAATCCATTGTGATCCTTTCCCACTTCCATTGTGGGATTTCCGGCTGTTGAAGTAACCCAGAAGGTCTCTGATGTTCGGCTTTAACCTTCGAGCAAGTCAAACACTTACCAACATAAGTCGCAACGTCCTTCTTAAGATTCGGCCACCAATACTGTTCTTTAAGGTCGTGGTACATCTTACCTGCACCGGGGTGAATCGAGTATCTCGATTTGTGTGCTTCATCAAGTATCAGGCTTCGTAAATCTCCATAGTAAGGTACCCAAATTCTTCCGGCATAACATCGGAGTCCAGACTCTCTAACCTCGAATCGAGAGACAAGTATGTTCAAATGCTCGTGAGATATGTTCTCCTCCTTGAGAGCCTCAACTTGGGCTATTCTGATCTGGTTGTTGAGGTTCGAGTGGATGGTGATGTTCAGAGCCCTAACACGGAGAGGTGCCGTCCTCTCCTTTCGGCTTAAAGCGTCAGCTACAACATTGGCCTTGCCAGGGTGATAACGGAGTTCACAATCGTAGTCGTTGAGCGTCTCGATCCATCGACGCTGTCTCATATTCAATTACTTCTGATCGAAGATGTGCTGGAGACTCTTGTGATCGGTGAAGATAGTGCTCTTAGTTCCATACAAATAATGTCTCCACAATTTGAGTGCAAAGACAACGGCTCCAAGTTCAAGATCATGTGTAGTGTAGTTCCGCTCGTGAATCTTCAATTGGCGGGAGGCATAGGCAATAACCTTTGATCGTTGCATCAGTACACAACCAAAACCACTCTTCGATGCATCGCAATAAACAACAAAGTCGTCACTGCCTTCAGGAAGTGATAGGATAGGTGCGGAGGTTAACTTCTTCTTCAAAGTTTGGAATGCTGATTCGTGTGTGGGTTCCCAAATGAACTTCTTGCCCTTGTGAGTCAGTGCGGTCAAAGGACGCGCAATCAGAGAAAATCCTTCGATAAACCTTCGATAATAACCGGCGAGACCTAGAAATTGGCGAATATGCGTTGGAGTAGTGGGGGTCTCCCACTTGCTGATGGCTTCAATCTTGGCGGGATCAACTTTGATACCCTGGTTGCTCACAACATGACCCAAAAACTGTACTTCCTTCAACCAAAATTCGCACTTGGAGAATTTGGCGTAAAGTTGCTCTTGTCTTAAGAGTTCAAGCACTAGCCGAAGGTGTTGCTCATGTTCTTCTTCGCTCTTAGAGTAGATGAGGATATCATCTATGAAGACGATAACAAACTTATCCAAGTAAGGCTTGCAGACACGATTCATGAGATCCATGAACACGGCAGGGGCATTTGTCAAACCGAATGGCATCACGAGGAACTCATAATGACCATAACGGGTCCTGAATGCAGTTTTCATCACGTCACTTTCCTTCACCCTCAGCTGGTGATATCCAGATCGCAAATCGATCTTTGAATAAACGCTCGATCCTTGTAGTTGATCAAAAAGATCATCAATTCGTGGAAGAGGATATCGATTCTTGATAGTCAATTTGTTGAGTTCACGGTAGTCGATACACATACGGAAGGATCCATCCTTCTTCTTTACAAACAACACAGGTGCGCCCCAAGGCGAGAAGCTTGGTTGGATAAACCCTCGATCTAATAGCTCTTGTAGTTGACTCTGTAATTCTTGCATCTCGGAAGGTGCGAGTCTATAAGGTGCGCGAGCTACAGGTGCAGCTCCTGGCACTAAGTCAATCTGAAACTCTACTGCTCTCTGCGGCGGTAATCCAGGCAATTCCTCTGGGAAGACATCAGAAAATTCGTTCACAATTCGAACGTCATTCACGTTCTTCATCTCAGTTTCTACCGCTTTCACATGTGCTAGGACAGCAAAGCGTCCCTTCTTCATAATCTTTTGCGCTTTCACGCAACTAATGAGGTTCAACTTCGAGGTACATCTCTCTCCATAGATAACCAGTGGTTCGCCATCTCCTTGTGGTATGCGAAGAGCTTTATCTCCACAGATAACATCGGCCTTTATCTTGCTCAACCAATCCATACCGACGATCACGTCAAAACTTCCCAGTTTGATAGGTATCAAATCAATTTCGAAATCTGCACCAGCTATGTTGATAATAGCTCCACGACTAATATGGTCAACCTTTTCAAGTTTTCCATTGGCTACCTCGACAAGCATACTTTCCTTCAAAGGAACTAACGACCAATCTAACTTATCACAAAAATGTCTACACACATAGCTCCTATCGGCACCAGTATCAAATAGGACAGAAGCTAAAAGATTGTTGATCTTGAATATACCTGTCACCAAGTCGGGGTTGTCGCGAGCGTCCCTTGCATTAACGTTGAAGGCTCTAGCACGTGGTGGTCCGCCATCCTTACGCTTGTTAGGACACTCGTTTCTGAAATGGCCCGTCTTTCCACATTCATAACACTTCTTAGGCCCATTGTTGTTGTGGTTTGGCTTCACATTCAAAGTGGTAACCTTGCAATCCTTGCCAACATGTCCAGATCGTTGGCACTTCTCACAGATAACATTGCAATACCCAGTGTGGTGCTTGTAGCACCTATTGCATTGTGGTAAGGTTCCTTTGTAGTTCGGATTGGTGCGGTTGTTGTTGTTGGGGTTGGTGTTGTTGTTGTGCACGTTGTTGTTTTGCCTGAACCCTTCATGTCGTTTTGCCGGGTTTTGATCATAGTTCCTACCCCTGTTGTTGTTGTGGTTGTTGTCCCATTTCCTCTTTTCACCACTAACAGTTTTAAACTTAGCCTTCTCCGGCTCGTCAAGGATGATTTGATTCAAGAGAGTATGCGCCATGCGCATTGCTTCGGGAACACTTGGTGGCTTGGATGAGGTAACATTACCCTTGATGGACTTAGGAAGTCCCGAGAAGTATTTCTCCAAACGCTTAAATTCGGGGGTGACCATGGTTGGACACATAAGAGCCAATTCCAAAAACCTACGGTTGTAGCTGTTAAGGTCGTTCCCTACGGTTTTCAATTGCATAAATTCGATTTCCATCTTTTGAATCTCGGTTCTCGGACAGTATTCCTCGATCATAGCACATTTAAATTCTTCCCAAGGCGTAGCATACGCCTCATCAATTCCTTTCGCTTGGGCCATGGTATTCCACCATGTGAGCGCGCCATCAGACAGCGTGCAAGATGCAAATTTCGTTTTGTTAGCCTCAGAACAATTGCTAACCCTGAATACCGATTCCAACTTTTCGAACCATCTGGTGAGACCGATGGGTCCCTCAGTGCCACTGAAGTAGTGTGGCTTGCAGTTTTGGAATTCCTTGTAAGTACACCCATCTCGGACGACAGGTGGATTGACAGGCGGTGGTGGTGGAACTTGGGGTTGTCTGTCAGCTAGTGCAGCAGCGACTCGCTCGTTAATCATTTCCTCAATTTGTGCCGCGGTGGGGATAGATCTCCCGTTGGCCATGATGTTCTATACAAACATTTTGACTCAAGTCAAAATCCATTATGCAAATAATAATAATATAGTATATAACAACCAACATGAAAATAGCACAACACATGTTGATTAAGTAATGCAAGTATATATAAGTACCACAAAATCATGATATGATAACGTAAATAGAACACTTGCGCCCAAAGTAACAACACAAATTCCATTCATTAATGATAATAAGTTCATACATTACAATAAGTTCGTACATTACATAAGTGAAATATGAAATTACAAAAGAGATTACAATACAGAATCTAGTACAAAGTCCTACGGCGATGGTGGGTACAAGATGTCCAAAACATGAGCCAACTGCTCCTCGAGCTCAGTAACTCGAGTCTGGAGAATCTCAATCTCCCGCCTCATTTCCTCATTAGAGGAAGATGGTGGGGCAGGTGGTGCTGGCGGTGCAGGTGGAGCCGGTGGTGCTGAAGTGGATGGTCCGGCTCTGGGTGGAGACGGTAATATCAGTGGGTCGGCGGGGTACGGCACCAGCCGTTTACGTGCAGTGATCCTACGACGCCGACCATAAGCGTCAGTGACAGTACGACCAGGAATTATGCCAGCGAAGCGATACCGCTTCTTCGGCGGGGTAGAAGGTGCCTGAATCGGTCGGTCAGCGGGATCCTCCTCATCACTGGAGTCGTCAGATGAGGTGTCGTCTGAAGAAGCATCGGTGGAAGAACCGTCGTCTGAATCATGCGGTGGTGGTGCGGGTGGCTCAACATATCCGAAAGCGGCCAACATCTGTCGGTGTCGGCCTGGCGTGATCACGGCTAAGCGGCCGTCGGCAGTGCGTCGGCAAGGTGTGCGCCAGTGATTACGGAAGGGTCCTTCCCCGAACTCCGCGGGGATCTCCATGCCACCAATGCGAGCCAGTTGCCTCAGGGGTCTGGAAGAAGACGCCGGGATAGGCACACTAGAGCTAGCTCCAGAACTAGAGGCGCCGGGGTCGCCAGTGGGTGTCGGGGCCGGAATGTCAGCAGCAGCAGCAGCAGCAGCAACAGGTGCAGCAGTGGGAGGAACAACGGGGCCTGAGCCGCTCGGGATGTCAGTAGGTGGAACGTCCGACATCTGAACAAGGAAAAATAAATTTTCCATGTCAGTATGTCATAAAGCAAGCAAATAATAGGCCAACAGTTTAAATCATGTATAACAATAAGTAGCATGGCAATATCAGTAATCGTACGAAACTAGCATGCAATCGAAAGCAAGTAATAGCATGCAGTAGTGAAATCATGTAGTAGCATACGGCATATAGCAGTAACAGTAAGCAGCAGCATGCAGTAAGTTCAGCGGAAACAAGTAAACTAACAAGTTGTAGATTAGCCCTATTAGTGAATCCTACTCGGGTCGGTCTTAGACTCACTAATGCATCCTAATTCCCTACAACCAATGCTCTGATACCAAATGTGACGCCCCGTACTAAATCATCATGTACGGACCATCAACAACAGGATCATTACAAGGTTAAGTACTATATGCGTTTTCAAAACAGAGTTTACATTCATAAATAAAAGTGACGTCATAACATACGTCAATTGTTTTACAAATCAAAGTATGCTTCACTAAGTAGAAGCATTAAATAAGTGTACGTGACCATAATGGTCGTTACATAACATAAGTTCATAAGTAAAAAGTTTGAATGCAACAAAAGTAGTCATGCGATAACAACTCTAGGCAGCGGGTTCTACAGCACGACTAGTAAGATAGCGGAAGCGACTTCAAGCACCTGAGAAAATACATGCTTAAAAAGGTCAACACAAAGGTTGGTGAGCTATAGTTTAAGTATAACAGTAATGTAAGTAGGCCACGAGATTTCAGTGCTACAACGAGCGATTCAAAAGTATGTAAAAGTATATGCTTAACCGTGGGCACCCGGTAACTAACTTAACGTTTAAAGTACCCCCTTAAAGTGCACTTGGCAAGTGCGTATAACCTCGAAGTATTAAACACTCGTTAAATGCTAGCGCTACTAGCCCGAGTGGGGATGTCAAACCCTATGGATCCATATCTAAGATTCGCGTTCACGGTTCAAAAACCAATGATTAAACGTTACCGAGCTAAAGGGAATGTTTCTGCCGTTATATAACCCACACATATATAAAGTTTAAGTACTCGTGCCTAGTATGTAAAACATAAAATCCGCATGTATTCTCAGTTCCCAAAATAAGTTAAAGTAAAAAGGGAATGCTATAACTCACAATGATTAGACGTAACGGTAAGGTAGTAGTCGGGAAAGTGGTGTGCAAGTAACGGTCCAAACGTCCTCAACCTAAGTCAAATAGCACTAAGTCAATAAGTCGTCTCAAAAGGTTTACAAGTACGTAATTAAGGTCATAAGGGTCATCATCAATCATCATTAAACAAAAGGTAACAAGTAAGACTCGTTTATGAAAGTCGTTTAAAACAAAGGCTGACTTCGGTCAGTCACCACGGCCTCTACCCTTACTGAATTAAGGTGAGACCAGTGGTCATGGCTCCGTCTATGAGTCCCTTAAGTGTGGTAAAATTTACAGAAGCAAACTCGTCTTGGTTTGACCGTGGCGACGGTCTAAGTGCGAGTAGGTCAGAAATTTCTGCACAACGTTAAAGGACATGGTAACGATCGGAGGGCCATAAATCCTAAACCGTAACTCGGATTAAGTCGAGTCCTATATGAAAAGTTATCTACTCGAAAAGTTATATCTAAAAATCAAGGTTAGAACAGCCCAGGTCTACTGGTCTGTTCCAGAAGCAGTAGGTCAGAAACATTTGGACAGAAACAGTAAGTTTTGAAGAGTTCCGGTTGTCTCGGTGCTTGATGTTCATCACGGTTCTCATCCTTGATGCGTATAGCTTCAAGTGTACAACTCGTTGATGTGTTAACATCATCTTGACCAAGGTTTGTCCATCATAACTCAAGTGCAAGTGTTGTAAGTGTGTTGATGAACCAAGGTTACATCAAAGCTTAGTTTCAACACTTACATGGACTTTAGTAGTAAAAACAAGTTATAAACTTAAATCAACAACTAGTAAAGTGTATGTAAGCTTAATAGCTTTTGTTTATGACAAATTTAGAAGACCATAAGCTAGATAACTTAGATCCTTTATAAGTTTATGAAGTCATAACTAGTAAGTTATACTTCTTTGTTCTTGAAACTTAAATAGTGTTAACTTTTGTTCAAGAGAAATGAGATCAAGACTAACTTGTAGATCTTGACCAACAACCAACAAACAAGTAAACAAGGTGCATAATATGAAGTAGTAAACTTAAATAAACAAGAAAGGTTCATGGTTGTTCATACTTTAAAGATTCAAACCAAAGTTTGATCTTTAGAAAGTAAACTTGAAAGTTTACTCCATGAACTCCAAGTATGATTTTTTTTAATCAACACATGAACTTGTATTCTTTTGAAACAAAATATGTAGAACATAAACTAGTAAGTTTAGTTCTTGTGTTCTTGTTAAATACAAGATATAATGAAGAAAACAACTAGTAAGTTTGTTCCTTGAAACTTAGTAAAGAAAGACAAGTAAATAAGTAGATAATAACAAGTAACAAGACAAGTAATTAATCTTAAACTAGAATAAGTAACAAAGCTTTTAACAACAAAGATTGATGATGATTAAAAGACCCTTTTGGGTTCGGTTTTCTCAAGGAAAAAGAAGGAGAAAAACTTCAAGTTACCTTGCAAGAACAAGAGAGAATTTGAGAGAAATGGAAGTAAGTTTTGTGTGTGTGAACTTGAGAGAGAAGTGCAATGAGTTGTAATGAAAATGTGAAGGCAAAAGCCTCCCTAAACAACACCAAGGCCGACGGCCTGCAGGTGGGTCAAGGGGGAGGGTTTGGTTTGTTGGATAATTGCATGTAAAGGGGCTTAAAGTTGGTTATTAGTTGGTTGTGCATGGGGATAGCAAGTAACAAGATTCCTAAAGCCTTTAACTATCTAGTTAACCTTCCAACTAACACTTACAAGGGTCATGTGGGCTAGTTAACTCATAAATAGAAGTAGGGTGGGCTTACACTAGTCCATTAACTAATAAAGCCCAAGTTGCAAGTAGTTTAACAATTAATCCACTAAAAGTCCAAGTTAAGCCCAAGTAATTAACTAAAAGCCTTAGTTAATTAAAATGATTAATAAAATTAATCATGAATGTAAATAATATCTTAAAATATTATTCGTGCAAGTTCCTGGTGTCACAAGGACGTTTCGGGCATTTAAAGTTCAAGTACGGGCAATTAAAGCAACATGTAAATGTAATAACATACATTCGTTTAATCAAGCGTATTAATAATAATAATTATTAATAAATAACGTAGGAAAAACCAGGGTCGTTACACCGGGCCTTAAACATCACCATCCACACCAATCTCAATAGCCAAATCCGTGTAGCCCAACATGAGGCTCTCAAAGATGAAAATATTTCTCACGAACACTTGAACGTTCTCGTCTCTCGATTCGATGTTAAGGAGACTGGACTATGATATTTCGCCGGAAGAATTTGGATGCCTAGTTATGGGAATTTACGAAGTCTTATTCTAGATGAAGCCCATAAGTCAAGGTATTCGATTCATCCCGGGGCCGGTAAGATGTACCACAATCTCAAAGAACAATATTGGTGACCGAACATTAAAAAGGACGTTGCTACTTATGTCGGAAAGTGTTTAACTTGTTTCAAGGTCAAAGCCGAACATCAAAGGCCATTCGGGTTACTTCAACAACCCGAAATCCCGCAATGGAAGTAGGAAAGAATAACGATGGACTTTATCACAAAACTGCCAAAAAACAGTAGGCGGTTATGATACCATTTGGGTCATTGTTGACCGTCTCACCAAATCCGTTCACTTCCTAGCCATAAAAGAACCTGAAAAAATGGACAAACTTGCACAACTTTACATAAAGGAAATTGTATCCCGTCACGGTGTACCCTTATCGATTATTTTCTACCGAGATGGCCGTTTCATTTCTAGATTTTGGGGTGCCTTAAAAGAAGCCTTGGGAACACGTTTAGACATGAGTACCGCATATCATTCACAAACCAACGGACAAAGCAAATGCACGATTCAAACCCTGGAAGACATGTTACGGGCTTGTGTTATTGACTTCGAAAAAGCTTGGAAAAAGCATTTGCCTCTAGCCGAATTTTCTTACAACAATAGCTATGACACGATTATTAACGACGCACCTTTCGAAGCCTTATGTGGCCGCAAATGCCGTTCTCCTATTTGTTGGGCCGAAGTAGGTGACAAGCAAAAGAGCTATTCCGACGTTAGACGTAAAGATCTCGAATTCTAAGTGGGTGACCGCGTAATGTTAAAAGTTGCACCTTTGAAAGGAGTAATCCATTTCGGGAAACGTAGAAAGCTAAATCCGTGATATATTGGTCCTTTTGAAATCTTGGAGCGTATTGGACCCGTTGCTTACCGTTTAGATCTTCCGACTCAACTGAGCTCCGTTCATCCTACTTTCCATGTATCAAACTTGAAGAAGTGCCTTGCAGAACAAGAACTTGTCATCCCTCTCGAGGAGCTTACTATTGATGACAAACTTTATTTCATAGAAGAACCGGTTGAAATTATGGACCGCGAATTCAAAACCCTAAAGCAAAGCAAGATTCTGATTGTCAAAGTCCGTTGGAATTCTAAAAGAGGACCCGAGTTTACTTGGGACCGAGAAGACCAAATGCAAAGAAAGTATCCTCACTTATTTGGAAATTGGGCAACGCAAGATCCCGAGGAAGAAGCAACACCTACTACATCTACTTAAATTTCGGGACGAAATTTCTTTTAAGGAGTAGGTAATGTAACAACCCGTATTTTTCCGTTTACTTTCTATTTGATTATTTTAAAGTCCGTTATTTAATTATAAAATCTCCCATTAATTTACGTATTTAAAATAATTCGTATGGTTAATTCAGCACCCGCTTTTAAACTCGAGGGACTAATGTTGCCAGGGGACCAAACTAGTGACTAGGTCAACTAGTCAATCCCTCCTCCCCACCATTCATTCTACCTCCCACCATTTTCTTACTTCCACTTTTTCCTCCATTTCTTCATAATCAAAGATTCATCATACATTTCAAATCTAGGAAGCTCACAACAAATCTAATTACATATTTGTGATCTACTACTCAAGACCTTTAATTTGGTACCAATCTTATTACTTGGGGTAAACTTTTCTAAAACTCTAAATTTCTTGTTCTTGGTGTTCTTGACTTATAAAAGTGTTAGTTAGTGTCTATGGCTCAAGTCTAACATGAATATGTGATTTATTTGCTTGTTCTTGTCATTTTGGTGTAACTATCATGAACTTGAAAAGTGACTAGTTTAATCTTGAGTTTTGGTTGATTAAATGTTGTTATATGTTAAAGTTCATGTATTAAATGTGTTACTAGCATCATTAGCTTCAATTTGATGTGTAGGTTGACTTGGAAAACTTCACTAACATGAATATTGAATTTGTGATTTTGGTTAGGGTTTAGTAGTCTTAAAAATGAACTCTTGATGCATTAAATGCTTTGTAATGTTGTTGATAAGTGTTTAGTTGTATTGTATGTGTAATTACTTACGAAATGGCATATTATATGTGTGCATTTATTTCCCGAATCATCAAATTGCATTTATAAACTTGAAGCATTAATGATGAACATTCAATGATCATTCAATGTAGATTTGGTTGGTGTAAATGATGGATTTGATTGATGATTTGTATCTAGTTGTATTCTTTGTTAAAATACCTTTCCAACGATGTATGGTATGCTTTTTTAGTGTTTTCGGTTCATTAATTGTGTTTGAAGGAAGTTTGGATCGAAACTTGACAAATTTTAGCAATCCAGCACCAGGAATCCAGGGCCTCGCGATCACGAGCCGTGGAGTGCCTAAAACCTCGCGATAGCAAGAAAAGGGCTGTCCAAATTTTTTTTGTGTTTTCCAAATTCATTCCCGATTACTCGCAACTCCGATTAATATGAAACTTGGCCAACATGCTTATATATGACTACGTTTTATGGATAATAGTCGGATACCCGACCCGACCCCGTTGAGTTTGACTTTGACCAAGTTTGACTTTTAGTCAAACTTAACCAAAGACTTATGAAATCATTCTAACTTTCTTTTATACTTATATCTTGCATGAAACTTGACAACTTGACTCACATGCTATATAATCGAGTCGTAACGAGCCATAGGACTAATGGAATAACTTTGACCGACCTCGTTTTTTACCGATATTGATACAACCTACTTGTTTAGGTCAAGACTAGCATTCGTTCTTGCACACGTTTACTTTGTGAAGTACCTTTTTACTCGTGCCCTCAAGGTGAGATCATAGTCCCACTTTTACTCTTTTACACTTATACTTGGGATGAGAAAACATACACGTTTCATTTTACAAAGTGAACACAAGTACGAAAACAAACATTCTACGTACGAGTTAGAACAAAAGCCTCAATTCGATTATCATTAGTTACACTTGTAGGGTGTAAGCGAGTACTTATGTTGTGTGGATCCATACGGGTTTGACAAACCCTCATTCGGACGGTTAGCTACCGTTGGAGAATAAAATATAATTTTGAGTATACTGTAGTTCTAACACTATGGTAACGAGGTTCGTATACAGTTAAGCCTTGATAATTGGGTGCTCATGATACAACAACTTTTAGAATGGTTTACTATTATTTCAACGTTATAAATCTTATGGTTCAATATAACATGCTTACTAAACCTATGATTTCACCAACGTTTTCGTTGACAGATTTTCTATGTTTCTCTCAGGTCCTTAAATGCTAAGTGGTACATGCTTCCGCACACTATTTTGATACTTGCTTGGTGTAACACCCCGTTTTCTACATACGTGCCTTAAGGTACTTATTTAATCGTTAGAACGTTTATAGTTCGCTCGTTTATGTGATGAAATGAAATAAAGTGTTAGTTGATGTGTAAATATATATATGTTTGAGAATGTATGCATGTATAAGTATATGCAAGGGTTTTGATAGTGTTAAGTCGTGTGAGACTTAAATACAAAGTTTAAACATATACAGGAAGCGTGAACGAGGTGTACAAGTGGATTAAATCGATAGTTGTGTTAAGTTGTCAAAATGGTCAGTTGTTGGCCAATGCCGTTCCACGAGGTCCCTGGGCGCGCCGCGACACATAAAGCAAACCAAGATCAGGAGTGGATTAAAACAGTTCGAAAATCTAGTGTATTGTCGCGCCGCGGCAATTGAGGTCGCGCCATGGCAAACCTACAGATCTGACCCATTTTTCTTATTTAAAAGGGGATGGTCCAAGGGTATTTTCATCTTTTCATGTATGGATCTGATTGGGACATTAAATCTCAACCTCTTATCCATCTTTAATTTATTTTCTTTTCCCTTTTCTTTCCATTCTCTCTTCCAAAACATAAAACCTATTTGGATTAAAATTGAGATTCGAAGGTGAAGACTTGTGATTCGATCTTTGGAGCAAATAGGAAATTTGTTCTCCTCGTTCTTAGCTACGACTTGATAGTATTGGTATGCCTTAACTCCATGTTTTGAGTTTTAGTTAAATTATGGCTAGGGTTTTGTTCATTTGAGACTTGTAAAACCCATTTGGGGGTTAAATGGGTGAATTTGGGTAATATTGATGTAAGAAAACCCTAATAGCTATAATCTAGGGTTTTGGTCTTATGAATTGAGATTTGTAAGTGTTAAATTGTGTTGTTAGTCACTAATACACTTGTAAACGATGAAATATTTGTTACTGAGTTAAGTTTGACCAAAACTTGTAAGTCAACATGCTAAAATGGGTCAAATGGGAAATGTTGACCTAGTTGGGTGAGATGGGTATGAAATACTCTAAGTTTGTGTTAGTTGGAGTTAGTAGACTCTAATCACTAGCTTTTAGTGATTTATGACGAGTCATGGCTATTAATGGGCGATTTTGGTGGATGTGAGTCATTTAATGCATTAGGTCATTAAATGCTCAAGTGTAAGTGTTGGTGGTTAATTCCACTAGTTTTTATGTTAATTAAATGCATAATGTGATAGGTGCATTACATTGAAGGTTGCGAGCTTGATTTTCTAGTTCACCAAAGATGATAAGGTGAGTGGAATAATTATGCGTATGTGTATATGGCATATTTATTTGTGAATGTTATGGTATGAACCACGAGCCGGTAGTACCATAGCATGTATGTGACGAGTGTCAAAGTTTGAACCACGAGCCGGTAGCAATAAAAAATAAAATGTGGACCACGAGCCGGTAGCACTATAAAATGAGGCGTAAACCACGAGCCGGTAGCGCCAAAGTGTGAACCACGAGCCGGTAGCACTATAAACGAGTGAGATTCAAATGCGTAGTGGCGTGAACCACGAACCTGTAGCGTCATAGCATTGCGTATGGTGTGAACCACGAGCTGGTAGCACCATAGCGTTTATGGTTAACCATATTATGTTGTTGGATAATTGTTTAGCATGTTATATATATATATATATATATATATATATATATATATATATATATATATATATATATATATATATATATATATATATATATATATATATATATATATTGTGTTGAGTATATGCTAATGTGGTGTTGTGATAGTGTACGAGTTGTTAGCATTAAGAGTATGACGGCATGCTGTTTGTGTTATATTTGCGTATGAGGTATTGGGTGGGTGCGATTGCAAATAGATGGGTTATATATGTGTATGTATAATTATTGTACTCACTAAGCCTTGCTTACCCTCTCATTGTTTACATTTTTAGGCGCGAACTCGGAGAAAGGAAAAGGAGTTATGGGGCATTAGATTCCCATGACGCTTGCTAGTTAAAGCTTTTGGAAGATGACCTAGTGTTTTTGGGTAGTTTAGCCCAAAACCATGCTCGGGTGTAGTTTGGATTAAAACTATCATTTTAAAGGGGTCGAACTTGTATTACATTTGATTAATGGCCTTAGTGCCTTTTGTAAACATTAAAATTGCTGTACGTTTTAATGGGTTGTATGGAATGGTTTATATCATTCCAATGGCACGTTAATGATTGTTACTAAAAAAAAAAATTTATCCGGTTGAATACGGGTTGGGTTTTTTCAAGTGGTATCAGAGCATGGTCTAAGGGATTTAGGCGACTTGAGATAGGTGCCTAGTGTCATGACCCGGAAAATTTCGAATAATTTTTAACCAAACTCACAATACGATTTCATAATTCTGATATGATAAGCAAATTCTGTTAGGTTGAGTCTCAAAAATTTTGAACTATTTCATACATTCAATTGACATTCGACCATTCCCGATGATTCACGAATAACTATTTATAAATAGATATATATATATATATATATATATATATATATATATATATATATATATATATATATATATATATATATATATATATATATATATATATATATATATATATATATATATATATTACTTCGAAATATAATTTGAAGTATTATATTATTTAGTTATTTAAATTAAATTTGTAAAATAAAATAATATAAGATATAATAAAATTTATTATTAAAATGAATCTATATATAGATATAAAAGTTTATTGAATATATTTATTAATTAATTGTATTACTCGGTTGACATTTTGTTGGTGTTCATATAGATCTAATACAAAATTATGGAAATTTAAAATAAAAGTTAGTCCGTAAATAGATTACGAAGATTATAGGTTTGACAGAAATATTTTTACCTTTTTAGTTGGAATTTTAATACTCCGTACATATTAATTGGAATTAAAAATAAATATTAGACGAATTTTTTTTATCAAGTTTCAAACAGTTAATGACCAACATAATTAAATGGATTTAATTTAAAAACTAGGGATTTTTAGGAACACTTTTATATGTTATATGTTTAGCAAGGGACACGATATAAAACTCAGTGATTTCATAAAAGTACAAACCTCCGGCTGCTAATTACATCACATACTATTATGGATTGTTCTTTACTGTTATTGATTGAGGATATTAGGATTCAATTATCAATTACAGAGCATTATATAATAATATTTTAATTACTATATCTCTATATATAACATAGACATATACATACAATGCAATCCATTTTCCTGCTTCATCTTGCTCACGAAGACACCACCATCTAGACTCCAACCCACTTTAACCGTAGTCAACCACTACCAAGAACAACCACTAAAAACCATCATCCTTTCTCCCTTATATTCTTTCGTGAACTTACAACCGACCATATTATTTTCTCCTTCTCTTCTTGATCCGGCAACACCCATCATCGCCACCCCTACTGTGTACAACCGCCATCCCTACTGTCTTTAACACCACATCTCTCTTCCTTTCTTTTTTGAAACCAAAAGCAAACTAATCATCCCCTTGTAACCAAAAGATAATGAAACCCATCACCATAGTTCTGTTTCTATTTCTATCGCTAATCCCCACGGTTACTGTAACTGTTTTGCTTCTTCTTCGGTCTTCAATCGTCTAAATAACCAACTCCACAATTCACCATCGAATATCATCACCTTTAAATCACTTTAGGAAAACTATAATACCTTCATATTAATTACTGTTGCTACTACTATATGAATCAGTATCTGATCGAAGCCAAGCCAACGTAACCATCCCTTTCTTTTCATATTGTGCTCGTTCCAACTGCAAAGGTATCCCATGTTGTGACGACCCGGAAATTTCCGATCAAAATTTAAACTTAATCTTTATATGATAACATTATTCCGACATGATAAGCAATAAATTTTGACAAGTTTTAAAACTTTTGAAATGAGTTTCATACAAACAATTGACCAACCATTTGTTCGACGATTCACGAACGTCATAACTTGTATTAAATATCTACTTATGTATATATATATATATGGATATATGGATTATATCTAACTTGAATATATGATAGTTAAGTATCTCATTAAGTATATTAATAATGGGTTATATATATATAAATTGAGACTACTAAGGGTTTCGAAAACAATATATATATATATATATATATATATATATATATATATATATATATATATATATATATATATATATATATATATATATATATATATATATATATATATATATATATATATGTAACATTTAACGACGTAATAACCCTTATGTTAAAAATGAATATATATGTATTTTATTAAGATGTATTAATACACTTTTGAAAGACTTAAATACATATATTAACATAAGTATATTCAACAAAGATAGCTATACTCGTATTCGCCTTCTATTTCCTCATGAACACTATTCGTTTTTACGGTATTTTTACCCGTCTAATACGCAGCTTATAGATGTATAACTATTGAAAAATACACTCCTTAACAGCCCCATTTTTGGATCCTAGCATCTTTTGTCTTGTTAATGAGTCATGAGACAAAAACTCACAAGTTTACTAACCATTTTAGCAATATATGACTCCATTATTAACTTAAAATTCGTCCATATGTACCACCCCATTTTTCCATTCCATTTTCTCATTCTTTACTCCAAATTACTCTCTCAAAATACTTCTATCTTCATACTAGATCATCACCAAGCATTTTCCTCATCATCTAGCTTCAAAATCAAGGTAAAAAACTTCTTAAGACTCTTGTTAAATTCCTACTCTATTGCTATCTTAATAAGTTTATAAAACTTATAAAAACTAGAACTTGTTTTGGTGGAAACCAAGCATGTTTATAAACTAATGTAACCTTACTAACTTGACTTTAAAAACACTTATTTATATGTATTATGACATTATATTAAGTTATTATAAGAATTTATCACATATATATATATATATATATATATATATATATATATATATATATATATATATATATATATATATATATATATATATATATATATATATATAACACCTTAGAAATTAATATACAACAATTGGTCTCTTTCGGTTCTTGAAAACTGTTTTGACACACGAATTTAAAAGCTATTTTAACTTTTTTTAAGAGCATATAACTCTGGATATATGTTAATATATATGAATCAAGATTTCTGTAATTTTTTCATGATTTTAGACGAAGTGAAAGTATTTTTCAAAAATTCATTAGTTTACTGTTGACAGATTTTATCCGAATCTGTCCACCGTTACAAGTTAATGGCATAAGCCTAACTTCGACTATGAAACCAAAACTTTTTGATTATGTTCTAAAAATACAACATATTAAGGAGTCTCCATCAACTTGATTCATTAAAAACCATGTACTAATAAATAATTTATGAACCGAAATATTTGGCTAAGATTAATCTTGTATGCTTAATCAATCTTACTAGAAAACTATGCTAACTAAGACCTGGGCTATTTTCCTTGATAACACCTATTAGTGTATATGTTAATAACTAAAATATAGAAGGAAAATTAAAAATATTGAGTTTAGCTATTTTTCATAGCCTACGGACTGTTCCTATGACGAATTATTGAACTGTGCGGACAGATTTACACACCTGTGACAAAATGAAATTTTAACTAACCTATACTCCAATTTAGAACATATACCGATTATGGCTGGTTATAGGACTCAAATACCTTTCCAATAATGGCTCTTACACCTATAGAAGTCGAACACACTATGAGATTTACCTATCGGGAGTTGACTATTTAAAATTAGGAAATCTATATAAGATTTAAATTAAGACTAACAACTAATTACTAACTTAAACAAGTAAAAATATTATATAATTAATATATAAACTTGTTTTATCAATATTATATGTTAATAAATATATATATATATATATATATATATATATATATATATATATATATATATATATATATATATATATATATATATATATATATATATATATGATATAGGTTCGTGAATCCGAGACAAAACCTGCACTTGTTCAGTGCCGTCATATACATAATTGCTACGAAATACAGTATTGTGAGGTTCATTACTCCCTTTTTATATATATTTTTGGGCTGAGAATACATGCGCTGTTTTATAACTATTTTACGAAATGGACACAAGTACTAAAAACATATTCTACGTTGAGTTGTACCACTTTACATATTTTTCCCTAATAGCTTGGTAACTAATATTTACATGTTGTAAGAGCATGTAAGTGCGAATCCTATTGATAGATCTATTAGGTTTGACAACCCAAACCGGGCTAGTCGCTCTAGTATCGTAAACGGTTGCATAGTACTTCATTTTTACTACACTTGGTACAGTGTAGGGAGATTTCATAATAAAGGGAGTATGCCACATTAATTGTTAAGTATGGTTACTGAAGCACTCAACAACTTATAGAATACTTTTATACACTTGCGAGTGTACGGATATTTATGGAAACTGAAATCTTGTGGTCTATTACTATTACGGAAATGATTGATTATGATAAACTAATGAACTCACCAACCTTTTGGTTAACACTTTAATGCATGTTTATTCTCAGGTATTAAAGAAATCTTTCGCTATGCATTAGCTCATTTTAAGGATATTAACTGGAGTCATTCATGATATACTTTGAAAGACGTTGCATTCGAGTCGTTGAGTTCATCAAGATTAATATTAAGTCAATTATAGTTTGATGTAATATGAAATGGTATGAATGCCGTCAATTTTTGATGTAAATAAAGTTTGTCTTTTAAAAACGAATGCAATGTTTGTAAAATGTATCATATAGAGGTCAAATACCTCGTGATGTAATCAACTATTGTGAATCGTTTATAATGTGTATGAACGGGTCCTTTCAGTTGGTATCAGAGTGGTTGTCTTAGCAAACTAGGTCTGCATTAGTGTGTCTAACTGATAGTCGTTAGGATGCATTAGTGATTCTGGACTTCAACCGTGTCTGCATGTCAAAAGTTTTGCTCATCATTTTTGTCGGAAATTACCTGCTTATCATTCTTAGTCTAGACACATCTTATTGCATTGATTGCATGAATAGTGTATAGACAAAATTCATATCTTAGTGTATCTGCTAATTCATATTTTAGCGTATCTGTTACTGTAAACGTTGCCTGACATAATCTGTAAATTCCTCCGTAATCTACGAAACCTTTTGCTTTATATATATATATATATATAGATATTCTATGTAATTAGAATACCACTTGATAGCCGAAAAATCATTTCATATCGAAAAATCCTTTATTCAATTGTACGAAATGGACTTCGTCATTAGTTCAAGTCCCTCGAATTCCAAAATGCCATCATCTATTTTGGATGAATTGGGGATGGGTTCTTAGCCTCCTTAATCATTGGAGACAAGAAGAAGGCGATCCTTTTCATCCACCACATTGCCCTCTTGGCAAAGAACCTGAAGCACTTACCGGTGAACCTGTCTGAAACATCATTTTCTCTCTCATTTCCAGAGTATCTCGTCATGATTATATACTACACCAAATTCTAGATCTTATTTATCCGCTCATCCAAACCGACAATCACCCCAGTGTAATAGAAGAAGTCAACGAGCTTTGCGCTCGGGTAGTGGCTTTGGAGAATATGGTGCAAAGGTTACAAACACCAGCAGCAGCACCAGCAGCATAACCAGTACCACCATCAACAACATCAACAGTACCATTACCACCACCAACAACAACCGCATCGCAAACCTCAACTTCACAATCGGTCCCACGAGCATCGACGTCATACGCCTTGGAGGTACCAAGGAATACCACAACGATGAAGTATTGATTCATAACTTCATTGGGGAAAAATTCTATGGCGATTATGTAATTTCTAAAGTTTAAAAATTATCTATCCTAGCCTTAACCATAAAACAAATGAGTTTAATTTAATATTAACTCATTAAATCTATATTACATCTGAAGAAATATACACATATATATTTCCATAAAGACTGTAATAAAATTCTTTTGTATAAAATATTAATTGTGAAATTTTTTTAACGGGTAGGTAATACCTGAGAGATATATAAATTCACAATTAATATGTTACATTCTAAAAATCTGATTCAGCAAATCATCCATTATACTCCCTACTTTCACAATAATATACATTCTTTTATAGAAATCAAAACAACCATACTCATTCAAAATCTAATTACATATTCTGATTTTGAAATCGCCAAATTCAATTCAAGATATAATCGGTATCATCACTCTTATGTTAAAATGAATATATATGTATTGTATTAAGATGTATTAATACACTTATGAAAGACTTAAATACATATATTAACATAAGTATATTCAACAAAGACAGCTATACTCGTATTCGCATTCTATTTCCTCATGAACTCTATTCGTATTTTTACGGTATTTTTACCCATCTAATACGCAGCTTATAGATGTATAACTATTGAAAAATACACTCCTTAGCAGCCCTATTTTTAGATCCTAGCATCTTTTGTCTTGTTAATGAGTCATGAGACAAAAAATCACAAGTTTACTAATCATTTTGGCAACATATCACTCCATTATTAACTTAAAATTCGTCCATATGTACCACCCCATTTTTCCATTCCATTTTCTCATTCTTTACTCCAAATTACTCTCTCAAAATACTTCTATCTTCATACTAGATCATCACCAAGCATTTTTCTCATCATCTAGCTTCAAAATCAAGGTAGAACACTTCTTAAAACTCTTTTTAAATTCCTACTCTATTGCTATCTTAATAAGTTTATAAAACTTGTAAAAACTAGAACTTGTTTTATTGGAAACCAAGCATGTTTATAAACTAATGTAACCTTACTAACTTGACTTTAAAAACACTTATTTATATGTATTATGATATTATATTAAGTTATCATAAGAATTTATAACTTTTATATATATATATATATATGTATAACACCTTAGAACTTAATATACAACAATTGGTCTCTTTCGGTTCTTGAAAACTGTTTTGACACACGAATTTAAAAGCTATCTTAAACTTTGTTTTAGAGCATATAACTCTGGGTATATGTTAATATATACGAATCAAGATTTTGTATTTTTTTCATGATTTTAGACGAAGTGAAAGTATTTTTCAAAAATTCATTAGTTTATTGATGACAGATTTTATCCGAATCTGTCCACCGTTACAAGTTAATGGCATAAGCCTAACTTCGAATATGAAACCAAAACTTTTCGATTATGTTCTGAAAATAAGACATATTAAGTAGTCTCCAGCAACTTGATTCATTAAAAACCATGTAGTAATAAATAATTTATGAACCGAAAGATTTGGCTAAGATTAATCTTGTATGCTTAATCAATCTTACTAGAAAACTATGCTAACTAAGACCTGGGCTATTTTCCATGATAATACCTGTTAGTGTATATGTTAATAACTAAAATATATAAGGAAAATTAAAAATATTGAGTTTATCTATTTTTCATAGCCTACGGACTGTTCCTATGACGAATTATTGAACTGTGCGGACAGATTTATGCACCTGTGACAAAATGAAATTTTAACTAACCTATACTCTGAATCAGAACATATGCCGATTATGGCTGGTTATAGGACTCAAATACCTTTCCAATAATGGCTCTTACACCTGTAGAAGTCAAACACACTATGAGATATACCTATCGGGAGTTGACTATTTAAAATCAGGAAATCTATATAAGATTTAAAATAAGACTAACAACTAATTACTAACTTAAACAAGTAAAAATATTATATAATTAATATATATACCTATTTTATCAATATTATATGTTAATCCGAGACAAACCCTGCACTTGTTCAGTTCCGTCATATACATAATTGCTACAAAATACAGTATTGTGAGTTTCATTACTCCCTTTTTACATATATTTTTGGGCTGAGAATACATGCGCTGTTTTATAACTGTTTTACGAAATGGACACAAGTACTAAAAACATATTTTACGTTGAGTTGTACCACTTTGCATATTTTTCCCTAATAGCTTGGTAACTAATATTTACATGTTGTAAGAGCATGTAAGCGCGAATCCTATTGATAGATCTATCGGGTTTGACAACCCCAACTGGGCTAGTCGCTCTAGTATCGTAAACGGTTGCATAGTACTTCGTTTTTACTACACTTGGTACAGTGTAGGGAGATTTTATAATAAAGGGAATATACCATATTAATTGTTAAGTATGGTTACCGAAGCGCTTAACAACTTATAGAATACTTTTATACACTTGCGAGTATACGGATATTTATGGAAACTGAAATCTTGTGGTCTATTACTATTACGGAAATAATTGATTATGATAAACTAATGAACTCACCAACCTTTTGGTTGACACTTTAAAGCATGTTTATTCTCAGGTATTAAAGAAATCTTCCGCTATGCATTAGCTCATTTTAAGGATATTAACTGGAGTCATTCTTGATATACTTTGAAAGACGTTGCATTCGAGTCGTTGAGTTTATCAAGATTAATATTAAGTCAATTATAGTTTGATGTAATATGAAATGGTATACATGCCGTCAATTTTTGATGTAAAGAAAATTTGTCTTTTAAAAACGAATGCAGTGTTTGTAAAATGTATCATATAGAGGTCAAATACCTCGCGATGTAATCAACAATTGTGAATCATTTATAATATATATGAACGGGTCCTTTCACATGTATACTTATGCAATTCTGTCGAACAAAAGGGGTCACTTTAAAACCCAAATTAATCATCTATCTCATTAATATATTAGTAGTAATGATCATCATGGGGTCCTTTAATCTACTCCTGTCTAAATAATTCAACTTTTGAGCTGTACTCTTCTTTATCTTTGGCCGAAAGTTAACCAACAAAAGTTCCTACTTGATTATTTAAATAAGCTGCTTGTCTGTTGTGGGTCAAGGGTATCAAACCCACATGTTCACATGCAATTGTCAATGATAATGATGAGTGCTTGTGTGATCTTTTTCTTTTGGGATTGTTCCTGCCGATTGAAAACCTTTCACCAAACCAAAACCCAACTCGGATGAGAATTGATACGGTTTTATATTTTTGTAGGGCCAAATCCTAATACCCACTTGATTTATAAAAGGGAGGATGATGCATGATGAAATGTTGTTGTTTTATTCCCATATGAAACCCACCCCACTAATCTCTGTCCAAGTTAAAGTAAATCATGTTGTGGACTTTGAATTCGTTAAAACAAATAACACGTGGATGATTCTTTTCTTTGCCGACAACCATAAACAAATAAAACCCCAAAAAGAAATCCCTCTCAGTGGATATGTACCCTATTATATATTTCGGACTTTAGAGTAAGTTGTTGTGCCAAAGATCAAGCTTGCTATGTTGGGCTGATTTGTCATGCAAAACCACGAACAACTTGCTGTATTATATTTTTTTTATTCGGTTCATGTGATTTAGGATACAAAAGATGATTCATGATTAGTGAATGGTGATCGAGAATGATAATACAATAATGATACTACTAAGTTGATGGACGTAAATGACGATGATCATAATGTTAGACGATAGATAAATGATGATGGTGAGGTAATGAAAATTATAATGGAGAAGTTAAATATTGATATTAAGGACGTTTAGATGATTAGGGTTATGATTATGATGGCATGGTAATGATAAACTAGGTTGATTTCGAATGATTGATAAAGATCATTAAATGATAATGATCACGAATTCGAGATGATTTTGGTTTGATGATGATCAATGTGAGTGTCGATGAAACAGGTGTGAACGATGATACATGGATTTATGATGATGATGGTCATGACAATGTGATTATGATTAACGAATGATGCTGATGATGTTGTTAAATGATGATAGATGTTAGGTTATGACGTTGATGAAATGATGATTATGATAATGATAGTGAAGAAGATGGAAACAGAAAATTTCGGGTTAAATAGATTTAAGTTAGGAATTATTTACGAAATAACAAAAAAACAGCTCAATGGTTAAGGATGTTATCGGGTTAGCGGGACGTCGCGGGTTCAAACCCGGACTTGGGCATTTTTTTAAGGATTACTTCTTTGAGGTAGAATTCCTATTTACTTATCATTATTATTACTTTTATTATTATTATAATAATAATTATTATTATTATTATTATTATTATTATTATTATTATTATTATTATTATTATTATTATTATTATTATTATTATTATTATTATTATTATTATTATTATTATTATTATTATTATTATTATTATTATTATTATTATTATTATTATTATTATTAATATTAATATTATTATTGATATTATTATTATTACATCATTATTATGATTAAAGATAAATATTATTATCATCATTAATATTAATATCATTATTATTATTAACATTATTATTATCATTATTATTATTAATATCATTATCATGATTTATAAATATACATGATTATTATCATTATTTTGATTATCATTAATAATATTATTATTATCATGGTTATTATTACTATAATTAGTTTTATTAATAAGTATTATTACTATTATTATTATTATTATAAGATAATATAACTTTTATTTATTATTATTATTTTACCAAATAACAATTAGTTACATAAAACTATAATTAATACATATAACATATAATTTAACAAGTATATCATTAATAATATATATATTCATTCGATTACAATTATATGTGTTAATATATATATATATATGTATATATATATATATATATATATATATATATATATATATATATATATATATATATATATATATATATATAATGATATAGGTTCGTGAATCCGAGGCCAACCCTGCATTGTTCAGTTCCGTCGTATGCATATTTTTACTACAAAATATCGTATCGTGAGTTCATTTGCTCCCTTTTACTCTTTACATTTTTGGGACTGAGAATACATGCGCTATTTTTACAACTGTTTTATTTAAATGCTTTTGAAATCTATAATTTTGAACTGAGAATACATGAGATACTTTTTTAAATGTTTGACGAGATAGACACAAGCAAAACATTCCTCGGATGAATTATTATGCGGACGAAAGTTCTGTGGATTATTATTGAATTAGTTGGACGTTATAATTGCCACTAATTGTTGTGAATATTTTCCCCTGATTATTATTGCTTGGTAACCTAAGAATTAGAAACGGGTATGACCCTAATTCATGCGAATCCTAAAGGTAGCTACCTGGTTTAACACCCCCACCCAGAATGTTCACTAGATGGAAGGGCTAGTGGGCGTGGTGTTTAGTACTTCAAAGTTTATATATTTATACAGACGGGATGTTCTGTTTTGTGGATATTATTGATGCGCATTATATGTTAAGGTCGGTTACCAAGTTGAGCAATGAAATCGAAATGAATGTTATGTATCGAGAGAATGTTTTTTATACACAGGTTATGTGTATTAGTTTTGTGCACGAGATATGTGCACGATTATTTAAAAATCGTGAGGCAACCTACGGGGGAGAAAAGGATACGAACCTACTCTACTAAGCATTATGAAAAATGGTTTTGTACACGAGATAGGTGTACTGTATTTAAATCTTGTGGTCTATCAAAATGATGAATTTTATTGTTTATGATAAACCTATGAACTCACCAACCTTTTGATTGACACTTGAAAGCATGTTTATTCTCAGGTATGAAAGAAACCTTCCGCTGTGTATTTGCTCTTTTTAGAGACATTACTTGGAGTCATTCATGACATATTTCAAAAGACATTGCATTCGAGTCGTTGAGTTCATCAAGAACATTATTAAGTCAATTTTAGTTGAGTATATTATGAAATGGTATGCATGCCGTCAACTTTCATTGTAATGAAAGTTTTTCTTTTAAAAACGAATGCAATGTTTGTAAAATATATCATTTAGAGGTCAAATACCTAGCTATGAAATCATATGTTATTGTATTCATCCTTATGGATTAGGACGGGTCATTTCATGTGGTATCAGAGCGGTGGTCTTAGTGAACCAGGTCTTGCATTAGTGTGTCTAACAGATAGTTGTTAGGATGCATTAGTGAGTCTGGACTTCGACCTTAGCTGCATGTCAAAAGTTTTTTCTTATCATTTCTAGTCAGAAATCATCTACTTATCATCCTTAGAAAATTACCTGCTTATCAATCTTAGTCTAGACACATCTTACTGCATTGATTGCATGAATAGTGTATAGACAAAGTTCATATCTTAGCATATCTGCTAATTCATATCTTAGCGTATCTGTTACTATAAACTTTGCCTGACATATTCCGTAAATTCCTCCGCAGTCTATGATATCTTTTGTTCTATGTGTATAGATATTCTATGTAATTAGAATACCATCTAATAGCCGAAAATCATTTTCTATCAAAAAATCCTTTACCCAATCGTACGAAATAGAACTCGTCACTAGTTTAAGTTTTTCGGAACCCGACAGCTGTTCCGACATGGATGTTCACCTAAGCTCCGGAAGCAGCGTCACCAGAATGAATCAACCAATCAGCCATCTCCAATTCATCTGATAGGTTCGTAGTCGATTTAATCAATGGAGACGAGAAGAAGGCGATCCTTTCCACCAACCAACTTCACCTCTTGGCGATGAACCTGAAACACTTACCGGCGAACCTATCTGAAACACCATTTTCACCATCATTGCCAAGATATATCGCAGCGATTACATAATATCTACAATTCTAAACTTTATTCATCCACTTGTTCAAACCGACAATCATCCCGGAGTAATAAGTTAACGAGCTTCGCGCCCGAGTTATAGCCTTGGAAAATATGGTGCAAAACGTATCAACTTTAGCAACATCACTGGCACTAACAGTACCACCAACATCAGTACCAGTACCACCAACAACCCAAGTTTCAACATCACACACTTTAACATTACAATCTATACCTCGAACCTAGTCATCGTTTTACATATCGTTCTATGAATCGTTCTACATCATTTATCTTCGTTCTACCTGGCGATTATGTAATTTCTAATATTTTAGTGATTATATATCCTCGTTCTCATGATAAATAAAATGAGATTAATATTATATTGATTCATTAAATCCATGATTACATCTAAAGAAAATATGTATGTATATATATTTTAATAAAGATTGTAATTAAAAGTTCTTTTATACAAACTATTAATGGTGAAAATATTTTAACGGGTAGGTAATACCCGAGGAATATTTAGTTTTCACATTAGTAAGTTACATTATACATTCTTCAAATTAGATTCATCAGTCATTAACAATACTGCCCAAATCCACACATATACGTATCTGTTCACCGAAGCACAACTATTTTCATTCAAATTCAATTTCATATTTGAATTTTGACCGATCAGAATCCAAGTCAAGATTTGACAAGTGTCATAATGAAGAAAATAATGGACAAAATAAAATTTAATAGTAACCAATTAATTAATTACGTAAAAAAAATTTCATCTTCTAAACTTAAATATTAAAAAATTTTAAGATTATAGAGCGAACTGTTGGACTAATAACATTGGATTACTAACAATGGACAATTACAACGTATTAAAATATTGATTATAACATATGAAACTAAACATTTCTTCAAGTTTGCCACATGATTTCATCTTAAACATCCTTTGTATCTTGACAATTACCATCAGTGTTTAATCATCTAAAAACATAATTCTCTTGAAACCACCTCGAATTGATAACCGATGATTCAGATATGGTAGCATTAGATGCAGAGGAAATAGGAAAATTGTAAATGGTCTAAATGGACAAAAGTTTGATAATAAAGAATAGAATGTTGGGAACGCTCAATAGAAAATCTGGTACTGAAAAACGGATTGAGCTAACCATGAAGGAGACCAAGGATCAAACCCTATATTCAAAGAATCCAGGTAATTCTGTATCCGATGAAATCTTTAGAAAATATCTTGCTCCGAAGTCATATTAAAATCTTGTGGAAAAAATTTTCTTCATCAACTTTCGAACTTAGAAATCCCAAAATATCATCATAAATATCTTCGATATTTCTGAGGATATTTTCATAAATATTCTTGTCTGAAATTATTTATCTCTTCGTGCTATCTATATTACATCATCAAGGAAACTATTTTAGTTTCTAAATTTCTTTAAAATTCGAGTTTAAATTATGAATGGTTTCTGGAGAAGTGTTGGGAATTGAAGCATGAGTTAGTATAATATAATGACGTCCAGCCAATGTGATTATATTACAGTAAGTCATGCTGAGTTTCTAATAGAATGTGATGATTCACAGACCCTACCATCATCATGTGCCATGTTACACGACTCTTACATTCTACTAAATCTCTAGACAAAATCAAGAATATATTTTCTTGATAATTCTATCTTTTCTAGTGACTTCTGATAATTTGGCAAATGTTTCGGAAATATGAACTTAAAGTATAAAAGATGAGAGTTGTGGAAATAATGGGACGGAAGAAGTTCATTTATAGTGAAATATTCGACAGAGCAATCGAAATAGATTATTGCATTTAATCAAAGAAGATTCTAATTTCCTTAATTGCCGGAGAACCAAATCTTAATACGAAGATTTCCTCTAAATCCCTTAAATTCCGGAAATCAACCGTGACAACGTCACCGGTTAAGACGAACAGTTATTTTCCCATTTCACACTTTTGCGATAGCTTCATTCATGCTCCTCGCGCAATTAAATTGTTTTATCCATATTACTCAATGGTGATAAAACTCTATTTATCAACTCATATTCGTCATGAAAACATTCTTATTGTTAGCCATGACGACCTCTGTCAAATTTCGGGACGAAATTTCTTTAACGGGTAGGTACTGTCATGACCCGGAAAATTTTGACTAATTTTTAACCAAACTCACAATATGATTTCATAATTCTGATATGATAAGCAAAGTCTGTTAGGTTGAGTCTCAAAAGTTTTGAACTATTTTTTGACATTCTACCATTCTCGACGATTCACGAATAACTATTTGTAAATAGATACATATATATATATATATATATATATATATATATATATATATATATATATATATATATATATATATATATATATATATATATATATATTAATTCGAAATATAATTTGAAGTATTATATTATTTAGTTATTTAAATTAAATTTGTAAAATAAAATAATATAAGATATAATAAAATTTATTATTAAAATCAATCTATATATAGATATAAAAGTTTATTGAATATATTTATTAATTAATTGTATTACTCGGTTGACATTTCATTGGTGTTCATATAGATCTAATACAAAATTATGGAAATTTAAAATAAAAGTTAGTCCGTAAATAGATTACGAAGATTATAGGTTTGACAGAAATACTTTTACCTTTTTAGTTGGAATTTTAATACTCCGTACATATTAATTGGAATTAAAAATAAATATTAGATGAATTTTTTTATCAGGTTTCAAACAGTTAATGACCAGCATAATTAAATGGATTTAATTTAAAAACTAGGGATTTTTAGGAACACTTTTATATGTTAGATGTTTAGCAAGGGACACGATATAAAACTCAGTGATTTCATAAAAGTACAAACCTCCGACTGCTAATTACATCACATACTATTATTGATTGTTCTTTACTGTTATTGATTGAGGATATTAGGATTCAATTATTAATTACAGAGCATTATATAATTATATTTTAATTACTATATCTCTATATATAACATAGACATATACATACAACGCAATCCATTTTCCTGCTTCATCTTTCTCACGAAGACACCACCATCTAGACTCCAGCCCACTTTAACCGTAGTCAACCACCACCAAAAATAACCACAAAAAACCATCATCCTTTCTCCCTTATATTCTTTCGTGAACTTACAACCCACCATATTATTTTCTCCTTCTCTTCTTGATCCGGCAACACCCATCATCGCCACCCCTACTATATACAACTGCCATCTTTAACACCACATCTCCCTTCCTTTAACACCACATCTCTCTTCCTTTCTATTTTGAAACCAAAAGTAAACTAATCATCCCCTTGTAACCAAAAGATAATGAAACCCATCACCATAGTTCTGTTTCTGTTTCTGTCGCTAATCCCCACGATTACTGTAACTATTTTGCTTCTTCTTCGGTCTTCAATCGTCCAAATAACCAACTCCACAGTTCACCATCGAATATCATCACCTTTAAATCACTTTAGGCAAACTATAATACCTTCATATTAATTACTGTTGCTGCTAGTATATGAATCAGTATCTGATCGAAGCCAAGCCAACATAACCATCCCTTTCTTTTCATATTGTGCTCGTTCCAACTGCAAAGGTATCCCATGTATACTTATGCAATTCTGTCGAACAAAAGTGGTCACTTTAAAACCCAAATTAATCATCTATCTCATTAATATATTAGTAGTAATGATCATCATGGGGTCCTTTAATCTACTCCTGTCTAAATAATTCAACTTTTGAGCTGTACTCTTCTTTATCTTTGGCCGAAAGTTAACCAACAAAAGTTCCTACTTGATTATTTAAATAAGCTATTTGTCTGTTGTGGGTCAAGGGTATCAAACCCACATGTTCACATGCAATTGTCAATGATAATGATGAGTGCCTGTGTGATCTTTTTCTTTTGGGATTGTTCCTGCCGTTTGAAAACCTTTCACCAAACCAAAACCCAACTTGGATGAGAATTGATACGGTTTTATATTTTTGTAAGGCCAAATCCTAATACCCACTCGATTTATAAAAGGGAGGATGATGCATGATGACATGTTGTTGCTTTATTCCCATACGAAACCCACCCCACTAATCTCTGTCCAAGTTAAAGTAAATCATGTTGTGGACTTTGAATTTGTTAAAACAAATAACACGTGGATGATTCTTTTCTTTGCCGACAACCATAAACAAATAAAACCCTAAAAAGAAATCCCTCTCAGTGGATATGTACCCTATTATATATTTCGAACTTTAGAGTTAGTTGTTGGGCCAAAGATCAAGCTTGCTATGTTGGGCTGATTTTTCATGCAAAACCACGAACAACTTGCTGTATTATATTTTTTTATTCGGTTCATGTGATTTAGGATACAAAAGATGATTCATGATTAGTGAATGGTGATCGAGAATGATGATACAATAATGATACTACTAAGTTAATAGACGTAAATGACGATGATCATAATGTTAGACGATAGATAAATGATGATGGTGAGGTAATGAAAATGATAATGGAGAAGTTAAATATTGATATGAAAGACGTTTAGATGATTAGGGTTATGATTATGATGGCGTGGTAATGATAAACTAGGTTGATTTTGAATGATTGATAAAGATCATTAAATGATAATGATCACGAATTCGAGATGATTTTGGGTTGATGATGATCGATGTGAGTGTCGATGAAACAGGTGTGAACGATGATACATGGATTTATGATGATGATGGTCATAACAATGTGATTATGATTAATGAATGATGCTGATGATGTTGTTACATGATGATAGATGTTAGGTTACGACGTTGATGAAATGATGATTATGATAATGATAGTGAAGAAGATGGAAACATAAAATTTCGGGTTAAATAGATTTAAGTTAGGAATTATTCACGAAATAAAAAAAAACAGCTCAATGGTTAAGGATGTTATCGGGTTAGCGGGACGTCGCGGGTTCAAACCCGGACTTGGGCATTTTTTTTAAGGATTACTTCTTTGAGGTAGAATTCCTATTTACTTATCATTATTATTACTTTTATTATTATTATTATTATTATTATTATTATTATTATTATTATTATTATTATTATTATTATTATTATTATTATTATTATTATTATTATTATTATTATTATTGAAATTATTATTATTACATCATTATTATCATTAAAGATAAATATTATTATCACCATTAATATTAATATCATTATTATTATTAACATTATTATTATCATTATTATTAATATCATTATCATGATTTATAAATATACATGATTATTATCATTATTTTAATTATCATTAATAATATTATTATTATCATGGTTATTACTACTATAATTAGTTTTATTAATAAGTATTATTACTATTATTATTATTATTATAAGATAATACAACTTTTATTTATTATTATTATTATTTTACGAAATAACAATTAGTTACATAAAACTATAATTAATACATATAACATATAATTTAACAAGTATATCATTAATAATATATATATTCGTTCGATTACAATTATATGTGTTAATATATATATATATATATATATATATATATATATATATATATATATATATATATATATATATATATATATATATATATAGGTTCGTGAATCCAAGGCCAACCCTGCATTATCCAGTTCCGTCGTATGCATATTTTTACTACAAAATATCGTATCGTGAGTTCATTTGCTCCCTTTTACTCTTTATATTTTTGGGACTGAGAATACATGCGCTATTTTTACATCTGTTTTATTTAAATACATTTGAAATCTATAATTTTGAACTGAAAATACATGAGATACTTTTATAAATTTTTGACGAGATAGACACAAGCAAAACATTCCTCGAATGAATTATTATGCAGACAGAAGTTCTGTGGATTATTATTGAATTAGTTGGACGTTATAATTGCCACTAATTATTGTGAATATTTTCCCCTGATTATTATTGCTTGGTAATCTAAGAATTAGAAAAGGGTATGACCCTAATTCACGCGAATCCTAAAGGTAGCTACCGGGTTTATATATTTATACAGACGAGATGTTCTGTTTTTGGGGATATTATTGATGCGCATTATATGTTAAGGTCGGTTACCAAGTTGAGCAATGAAATCGAAATGAATGTTATGTATCGAGAGAATGATTTTTATACACAGGTTATGTGTATTAGTTTTGTGCACGAGATATGTGCACGATTATGAAAAATGGTTTCGTACACGAGATAGGTGTACTCTATTTAAATCTTGTGGTCTATCAAAATGATGAATTTTATTGTTTATGATAAACCTATGAACTCACCAACCTTTTGGTTGACATTTGAAAGCATGTTTATTCTCAGGTATGAAAGAAACCTTCCGCTGTGCATTTGCTCATTTTAGAGACATTACTTGGAGTCATTCATGACATATTTCAAAAGACGTTGCATTCGAGTCGTTGAGTTTATCAAAAACATTATTAAGGCAATTATAGTTGAATATATTATGAAATGGTATGCATGCCGTCAACTTTCATTTTAATGAAAGTTTTTCTTTTAAAAACGAATGCAATGTTTGTAAAATATATCATTTAGAGGTCAAATACCTCGTATGAAATCATATGTTATTGTATTCATCCTTATGGATTATGACGGGTCATTTTACCTAGACTTAGACTTTATTGTGTATGCGCGTTATGCAGGACTTGTAGAAGACGGGTCAGACCAGGGATTGGTTGGTGCCTAGGTTTAGGTAAACTAACTATGCGCTAATTGTTTTGTGTTGTATTTTGCAATCATCAAGCGAGATAGACATTGTACTAGTGAGTTAATGCAACGTGCTCGCGTAACAATGATTAGCTACCATTGTTACGGGTTCAAGTCATGTCAAGCAAGCGATGTACGAAGATTGTTGAGCAAGATGGAGCGGTGTGGTATATTTATGGCTTGTCCTTCGTTTCGTTGTTTAACCTATTACGTTTTGTAGAATGAAGATGAGAAATGGTCATGATACCGAAAATGGAGGCCCGAGCGAGGACTCCAAATTCACGGCCAAGGTTGAGGCCATCATTAAAAAGCAAAGAGCGGAATTCCTTGAGGATGTCCGAAAGGGTTTCCAAGAATCGGTTGATGGGCAAGTAACCGAGTTAATAAATGAACGAATGAATGCCGCGATCGAAGAGGCATTAGAAGCTAAAAATATTTATCCTCGTGGTGAAGGGAGTGATGGTAATGGTGGACATGGAAGGTGAGACTTCCATTACAAAAATTTCAACGATGCTCAACCTCCTATGTTTAATGGAGTAAGGGATCCGTTGAAAAGCACATGTTGGATCTCTGATATCGAGGGGGCTTTCCGTACTGTGGAGTGTCCTCCCAAGAAGAAGACGAGATACGGCTCTAGTATGTTACGTGAGGAGGCTAAGTTGTGGTGGGACGATAAAATTAAGTTTTATGGTGAAGAACAATGCATGGGCTTGACGTGGGAAGAGTTTAAAAAGGAATTTTTCAAAGAATACCGAACTCCTTCCGACTTGATAAAATCCGAGACGAGTTGCACAATTTGCGACAGGGTTCAATGAACTTGGTTACCCTCAAGTCGACCTTTTTGGCAAAGACTCATTTTTTCCCGGAGTATGTTGGCGATGATCACAAGTTGATGCTAGATTTTATCGTACACTAAGTGATGAGTTGAAGCGTAAGATTAGTCGGGGAATGGCTAAGTCTTTTGATGAATTGTTTGAGTTAGCCCGGGGCTTCGAACCGGAAGTTCCAAAGCAAAGCAATTTCTCTTTCTCTAAGAGAAAATTTGAAGGTTCGAGTCATTCGAACTTTTCGAACAAAAAGAGCAAGAAGGGTTCTGAAAGTGCTAATAGCGTGAAGAAAGGTGGTTCTTTGAGTTATGGGCCCATGTGTTTTAATTGTAATCAAAGAGGGCACATGACCCGTGATTGTACCAAGGCGTCAAACAAACTTACTTGTTACAATTGTGGTAAAGAAGGGCATTGAAGGACGGAGTGTCTCGATTTGAACACCGATCATGTTAAACGGTTAGAAAAGGCGGCGGGTACGGCTAGGGGTCGCAATTTGAAACAACCCAACCAATAATCAATACGACAAATTTTTTTTAAAAAATTAAATAACCATTAGCGCCTAATTAAACGGTTACACATAACCCATTTAAACAATATCACAAGTTTAATGTTTACAAACGGCATAAAGGCCCTTAACAAATATAACACAAGTTCGACCCATTCAAAATGATAGTTTTAATCCAAATGACACTTGAGCATGGTTTGGAGCTAAACTACCCGTTACACTAGGTCGACTTCCAAAAGCTTCATCCAAAGCATTCCCTATCAAAACAAAGCGGGAGGCCACTAATCTAATCGAATACCCTTGCCTTTATCCAAGCCGAAGCCTAAAAAGGTAAACAACGAGAGGGTAAGCAAAACACTTAGTGAATGCAATAATTATACACATACATATATAATATAACTACTTGCAAACACTTACACACATACCGCATACATACTAGCAACACAATTAGCTTACCACCTCAATACAAAGCTATTAACCTCTAATACCCCAAGCTAGCATAACAATAGCATATATATATATATATATATATATATATATATATATATATATATATATATATATATATATATATATATATATATATATATATATATATATATATATATATATATATATAACTCGAACAATATAACATGCTTACGCTACAACACAATAACCTTGGTTAACCAATCGTACAAGGGAATGGCGCTCGCGAAAGGCTATCGGTGTTCATAACATCCGTTAGTGTACTTATCACCTCATATCACTAAACCCTCGGGTGGCATCTTAACACCTCGATGCTTCACCCCTTATTTTCCGGAGTGGTGCCTTAACACCTCGACACTTCACTCCTAGGTGACATCTTAACACCTCGATGCTTCACCCGTCAATAACTTAGGGTGGCATCTTAACAGCTCGATGCTTCACCCCGAGTGGCATCTTAACACCTCGACAAGTCACTCTTCATGTGAAACGTGGTGTCTTAGCACTTCGACACTTCACATCTCACGCTACAACAAATAAATACATTATATACCAACACATATAATTATTTCACTCACCTTGTCACGCCGGTGGTGATTAAACACTTCCTTAAGCTTCAAAGCAAGTACCTAATACATTAAGTACACATTCAATACCAACTTTTAACACTTGGGCAATTAATGACCCGATTGCATTAAATGATTCATTTATACCAACATTGCCCATTTAAGGTCAAGCCTCACCATAAATCATTAAAAGCTAGTGATTAAGGTCTACTAACACCAACTAACATACTTTATAGGTATTTCATACTCATCTTACCCAACTAGGTCAACCATTACCCATTTGACCCATTTTAACATTTAGTTTTACAAGTTTTGGTCAAACTTAACCCATTAACAATCTTTCATCATTTTGCAAGTGTATTAGTGACTAACAACACAAATAACACTTGCAATTCCTAATATTCATGACCAAACCCTAGATTGACACCATTTGGTTTTCCTTGCCTCTAATTAACCCAAATTCACCCATTAAGTCCCCAAATGGGTCTTACAATTCTCAATTGACCAAACCCTAGCCATAAATTAGCTAAAGCTCAAAACATGGAGTGAAGACTGATAATGCTCCAAATGAACATATATTTAGTAGCAATATCCTTCCAATATGTAAAGTTTTCAGTTGCAATTGTTCTATTTTCAAGTAATATTCGTTTAAATAAATAAGTGCGAAGACAAAAGGCAAAAACGAAGATTTGAAGACACAAACGTCCAAAAAGCTCAAATGTACAAGATACAATTCAAATGGTTCAATTTATTAATAAGAAACGTCTAAAAATGACAAGAGTACAAGTTGTGAAACGTAAAGTACAAGATATTAAATTGTACGAAAAAGCGTTCGAAAATCCAGAACCGGGACCTAAGCCAACTATCAACGCCCGACGCAACGGATCAAAAATTACAAGTCTACTATGCACAAGAATATAATATAATATTTAAATAATTATATAAATTATTTATATATTATATATTATATTAAATAACGTCGACAAGTAAATGGCCAAAAGTTGGTAAGCTGGAGTGCGTCGCTTCTCGATCTCGGAGCTGGAAGGCACAATTACTAAGCGATAACGGAGCAGCCAAAATCAGAAATGCCTATAAAAGGCACGAGCTTCTGCCAAGTTTGATACACAAAAAATCAATCTCTCTCTCTGATATATATATATATATATATATATATATATATATATATATATATATATATATATATATATATATATATATATATATAATATAAATTAGATTAGTTTTATATTAGATTAGTTTGGGTAATGTAAAGGTTATTTTACGGGTTTTGAAGTTGAAGTTCTGTCCGTGTAACGCTACGCTATTTTTAATCACAGTAAGTTATGCTTAATGTTATTTTTAAATTAATGTCTCGTAGCTAAGTTATTATTATGCTTATTTAATGCCGAAGTAATCATGATGTTAGACTAAATATTAAAATTGGGTAATTGGGCTTTGTACCATAATTGGGTTTTGGACAAAAGAACGACACTTGTGGAAATTAGACTATGGGCTATTAATGGGTTTTTATATTAACCAAACGATACCTCGTTAATTTAATATATAGACTTATAATTTGACGTATTTATATATAACCACATACGCTTGACTGGGTACGGTGGGCGGGATATCTATAAATACCAATAATTGTTCATTTTACCGGTCACGGAACTGGATTAATAGTTAGTAGACTTGTTGAAACAGGGGTGGATTACATTCAAGGGTAATTGGTGTAATTGTTAACAAAGTAGTAAAACCTTGGTTTACACACAGTCGATAACCTGGTGTATTCATTAAACAAAGTATTAAGACCTTGTTACAATTCGAATCAACAATTAGTTGGAATATTTGACTTCGGGAATAAGAATAATTTGATGAAGACTTTCGCACTTTATATTTATGACTGATGGACTATTATGGACAAATCCGTATGGACATATCAAATAATCCAGGACAAAGGATAATTAGCTCATGGGAATAAACTAAAAATCAACACGCCAACCATCATGATTACAGAAGTTTAAATAAGCATAATTCCTTTATTTCAGATTTAATTTCCTTTATTTTATATTTAATTGCACTTTTAATTATCACACTTTTATTTATTGTCATTTTATTTAATTGCACTTTTAATTATCGTACTCTTTAATTATCGCAATTTTATTTTATCGCATTTTTATTTATCGTAATTTCATTATTGTTATTTATTTTACGCTTTAAATTAAGTTATATTTATTTTTAATATTTTACATTAGGTTTTAACTACGACTAAAGTTTTAAAAATTGACAAACCGGTCATTAAACGGTAAAAACCCCCTTTTATAATAATAATACTACTTATATATATTTTTGTATTTTTACAATTATAAGTTAAAAATATAGCGTTAATATTATTTAAGTATATCCCTGTGGAACGAACCGGACTTACTAAAAACTACACTACTGTACGATTAGGTACACTGCCTATAAGTGTTGTAGCAAGGTTTAGGTATATCCACTCTATAAATAAATAAATAACTTGTGTAAAATTGTATCGTATTTAATAATATTTCCATGTAAAAATTAATACTATTTCCTAGTACACCTCGCACACATCAAAGACTTACCAACACTATTAGGTCATAGCTAAGAATGAGAGGAACAAATTTACTTCTTGCTCCAAAGATTGAATCGCAAGTCTTTACCTTCAAATATCACTTTAAATCTAAATGGGTGTTGTGTTTTGGAATAGAAAATGGAAAGAAAAGATAAAAGAAAAGAAAATGAATTATATGAGATAAGTGGCTGATATTTGAGCCACAAATCTGGTCCACAAGCGAAAAGATGGAAATACGCTCGAACCACTCCTTTTTAAATCAGAAAAACGATTCAACATACCAATATAAAATTTAAAAATAATATATTTTTAATTCATTTTTGTATAAATATATATTTATATATATATATATATATATATATATATATATATATATATATATATATATATATATATATATATATATATATATATATATATATATATATATATATATTTAGAAAAACAATATAAAATTTAAAAAAAAAAAACGAGTTTAAATTGAACCTGCATACTCCGAGATCGCGGAGCTACAAAGAAAAATTCTACGAGATCGCGCAGGGCTCTCTGACAGGTCAAACCACAAGCATTTATTACGGGATTAGGGTTTATTATTATAATTATTATTATTATTATATTATTATTATTATTATTATTATTATTAGGGTTTAATTATTACATATTTTTAATATAATTTGTATTTTAAGTTTTAATTATTATTATTTACATATTTATATTAATACTTTTATATAAATAATATAAAAATAATATTTTTATAAAAAAACTTGTATTTTTATAACTTTAAGTTTTATTATTTGTATCTTTTTATTATTTAGTACGTAGTTTATAATTATCGTTCGTAATTAGTTTTAAACTTAGTTTTTGCCGTAGTTATTTTATATTTCTAGATTTTTAGGCTTTGCCATAAAATCCCTTAAATGTTTTTTCTTTAGATTAAGATTTAGGCGCTTTAGAATTTTGCGACGCAGTTTTTAGATTTTAGTGCCTAATTAAGTTATTGTCGTTTTAGATATAGAATTCCTTTAAGCTTTAATACCTTTAGGCGCAACTTTTTAGATTTAATTTTTAGACTTTTAAGTTTCGACGCACTACTTTCTTATTTTTATTTTTCGACGTTTTTCGACGCGTAATCTTTTTCTTTCTTATTTCTCGACACCCTAGTTTTTAGGACATAGATTTTCTATTTCTTCTCTAAAATTACAAAAGAAAAATTATTTTAAGTGGTTAAATTGATAGACATCCAAATTTTCTGGTTCGTAGTAATAGTTGGATTTGTTAGTGGCGAGTTGTGGGCTTCCGATTTAAAGGGTCCTAGCTACCTGCTGCATCTATTGGCTATTCGAAACGTGGGCAAAATCAGAAAAGTCTATTTATTTGATAACTTATATAATTTTTAGTTTTATAACTAATAGGATAATTAGTAAATGCACCACATTGTAGCTAAAATTTGGTAATAAGCGCATTATGGAAAATCTCGAGAATATTTTGGAAACTCTCTATGACATACGAAATCAATACTCTCAAACGGGGGTTGATGACAATTCGTTCGGTCAATCTTGGATCACGAATGACGAAACAATAACTGGTTGTGAAATCTGTGAAGATTATCACTCGACATGGGAATGTTATTATTACATTCCTATGGAAAATTATGCACCCATGGAACATGAATGGAATGATTATGAAGAATACAATTCAAATTGGGATTATTCCCAAGAATATATCCAAAGTCAACAACCAGAAAACGAGGAAAATTATGTGTCTGAAAATTCTTTAGATTATATGAAAATCAAACTCGAAGAACTTGATGCTCAAAATAAACAAATGAGAGAGTTTGTAAATAGGCAAGCTGAAACTCTATCAGACTACACACCTGTTGATCTGAGGAGTATTGTGCAAGAAAATGTCATATCATCGAATTTTGATGAATTCGAGACCTCCGAAATCACCAATTATCCCGATGATACTTTTTATTCAGCTTTACCAATTTCACAACAAATCGACACATTAGCCTCTACCGACGAAATCATCGATCCATCAATGGATGAAGAAGAAGTAAGGGTAACAAATTGGTACTCTTGGCAAAACGATAACGTTGAAAATTTTACCCCCGAGACCAAAGTAGTGGGACCGATAAGTACCGTTAAAGAAGAAGAATTTGCTTCGATCTCGAAATTCACCATTCCACAACCTTCCAACCCAATATTCTCAATAGACGAGTCATCAACCGAAGATGAACTACGAGCTGTAATAGATATTGACACCTCGAATTTCACCCAATTGGGTAATAGAGGTGAAAACTTTGATCCCGAGAATAAACAGAAGGAAATGTTAGGAATTTTCCACCCTATAGTATGTATGTCGGTGTATATCGATCCATTTGACCAAGAACCAGAAAAGAGACATATCCATTTACTAAAAGCTACACTTAAAAAAGAATTAAGTAGTGACGATCGGGTGAGTCTAACCTTTAAACCCATTGATATATTATATACCACCCGAGATGTAAATAACTGGCTCACTATTCTAATTCGTGGAACTTATTCTACCGACTTTACATGTCGTCAGCTAAGTGTGGGGAAGTCTAACCCCACTTAAAGTTAAATTCGGGGTTAGGGTTAGTGCATAACTCGTTAATAAACATGCATAATAAGTAAGGGTAAAAGACGCATTTTCAAATATTAGCAAACAGTTCAGAAAAGCAACCATTTTTGAAGAAAAAAATATGTGTGATAATACAAGAAGGAATGAACGATGAGGTGCACCATCTATCATCCTGCAATTTTATGGTATCTTTAACTACTTTTCTATACTAATCACCCTCATGAATTTATAATTATAGTCTGATTTCATGCAAATGAGGGCATTGCATGATCTCAAGTGTGGGGAAGGGTTATAAATTCTCTCGGGTTTATACTTGGCTTATTTTCTAAATTTTATGAAAATTTGAAAAATTTTCAACTAAATGAATTCAAAATCATGTTTATACATATTTATGAACGATAAAACTAGGTGTTAATGCCGAAATTATCGTTACCTCGAAAAGGACATAAATTGAGAAACAACTAAATCACTTGAATTTATTTATTAAGATATAAAAAGACGCATGAAAAAAGCCAAGTGTGGGGAGAATGTACCAAGTTATTCGATTAAAAACTATCTATCACATGTTTCTGTAAAGTTATTGCAGGTGCTTTTATTTTGGACTAAATTAACTGTTTTACCCGATTTATTGTAATATATTTGAAAGAAAGATGGATCTACACGATGAATCAATTCCATCATTAAAAAGAAGTAAAGTCTTCCAAAAAAGACACACGCTTCTTGATTTAGGTCAAGAAGTTGTCGTCCAGACCAGCTGTAGGTTGACGAAAAATTTAGAAAAGTCATCTCTAAAATCAGCAGGAAATCCACGGACCTCAACATCAAACAGGGTCGCCATGTGGTCAGACTTATCCTAACCATGAGAGGACCTGTCTTGTAAAATAAGGAGGGTACCGTGCAAATTAGCTTGATAAGACTAATGAATCAGACCTCCAGAAAGGATAATCTCCTTAAAGATTAAAAATCAGCTTTTAAGCCTGATATTACTCAATCCTTGAGATTGACCTTAAAGATTGAGAATTACAAACTCATGGAATTCGATGAAATCTAAACTCGAGCTTGAACGAGAAAATGTTTTGATCAAATTAAAACCGATTTGTTTTCTGAAAACCTATTTTCAATGCGTTCATTACCATTGAACGTAAAATCATAGGAATTCACCTGGAATTCATTAGGTCACCTTGTAGTGACCCGAACTTTTCCATGTTTATATATATATTAAATGAAATTATTATTTACATGATTAAGTGTTTTCAACATGTTAAGCAATCAAACTTGTTAAGACTTGATTAATTGAAATAGGTTTCATATAGACAATTGACCACCCAAGTTGACCGGTGATTCACGAATGTTAAAACTTGTAAAAACTATATGATGACATATATATGGTTATATATATAGTTAACAAGATATTATGATAAGTAAACATATCATTAAGTATATTAACAATGAACTACATATGTAAAAACAAGACTACTAACTTAATGATTTTGAAATGAGACATATATGTAACGATTATCGTTGTAACGACATTTAATGTATATATATCATATTAAGAGATATTCATACATCATAATATCATGATAATATAATAATTTAAAATCTCATTTGATATTATAAACATTGGGTTAACAACATTTAACAAGATCTTAACCTAAAGGTTTCAGAACAACACTTACATGTAACGACTAATGATGACTTAACGACTCAGTTAAAATGTATATACATGTAGTCTTTTAATATGTATTCATACACTTTTGAAAGACTTCATAACACTTATCAAAATACTTCTACTTAACAAAAATGCTTACAATTACATCCTCGTTCAGTTTCATCAATAATTCTACTCGTATGCACCCGTATTCGTACACGTACAATACACAGCTTTTAGATGTATGTACTATTGGTATATACACTCCAATGATCAGCTCTTAGCAGCCCATGTGAGTCACCTAACATATGTAGGAACCATCATTTGGCAACTAGCATGAAATATCTCATAAAATTACAAAAATATGAGTAATCATTCATGACTTATTTACATGAAAACAAAATTACATATCCTTTATATCTAATCCATACACCAACGACCAAAAACACCTACAAACACTTTCATTCTTCAATTTTCTTCATCTAATTGATCTCTCTCAAGTTCTATCTTCAAGTTCTAAGTGTTCTTCATAAATTCTACAAGTTCTAGTTTCATAAAATCAAGAATACTTCCAAGTTTGCTAGCTTACTTCCAATCTTGTAGAGTGATCATCCACCCTCAAGAAATCTTTCTTATTTACAGTAAGATATCTTTCTAATACAAGGTAATACTCATATTCAAACTTTGATTCAATTTCTATAACTATAACAATCTTATTTCGAGTGGAAATCTTACTTGAACTTGTTTTCGTGTCATGATTCTGCTTCAATAACTTTCAAGCCATCCAAGGATCCTTTAAAGCTAGATCCATTTTTCTCATTTCCAGTAGCTTTATCCAGAAAACTTGAGGTAGTAATGATGTTCATAACGTCATTCGATTCATACATATAAAGCTATCTTATTCGAAGGTTTAAACTTGTAATCACTAGAACATAGTTTAGTTAATTCTAAACTTGTTCGCAAACAAAAGTTAATCCTTCTAACTTGATTTTTAAAATCAACTAAACACATGTTCTATATCTATATGATATGCTAACTTAATGATTTAAAACCTGGAAACACGAAGAACACTGTAAAACCGGACATACGCCGTCGTAGTAACACCGCGGGCTGTTTTGGGTTAGTTAATTAAAAACTATGATAAACTTTGATTTAAAAGTTGTTCTTCTAGAAAAATTATTTTTCTTATGAACATGAAACTATATCCAAAAATCATGATTAAACTCAAAGTGGAAGTATGTTTTCTAAAATGGTCATCTAGACGTCGTTCTTTCGACTGAAATGACTACCTTTACAAAAATGACTTGTAACTTATATTTTCGACTAAAAACCTATACTTTTTCTGTTTAGATTCATAAAATAGAGTTCAATATGAAACCATAGCAATTTGATTCACTCAAAACGGATTTAAAATGAAGAAGTTATGGGTAAAACAAGATTGGATAATTTTTCTTGTTGTAGCAACGTGAAAATTGGTAACAAATCTATATTAATCATATCCTAGCTAAATTATATTGTATTATACATGTATTTTAATATATTATGTAATCTTGAGATACCATAGACACGTATGCAAATGTTTTGACATATCATATCGACCCATGTGTATATATTATTTGGAACAACCATAGACACTCTATATGCAGTAATGTGGGAGTTAGCTATACAGGGTTGAGGTTGATTCTAAAAATATATATACTTTGAGTTGTGATCTAGCCTGGGACGTGTATACACTGGGTCGTGGATTGATTCAAGATAATGTGTATCAATTTTTTTCTGTACATCTAACGTTGGACAACTAGTTGTAGGTTACTAACAAGGACAGCTGACTTAATAAACTTAAAACATCAAAATGTATTAAAAGAGTTGTAAATATATTTTTAATATACTTTGATATATATGTACATATTTGTTATAGGTTCGTGAATCGACCAGTGGTCAAGTCTTACTTCCCGACGAAGTAAAAATCTGTGAAAGTGAGTTATAGTCCCACTTTTAAAATCTAATATTTTTGGGATGAGAATAAATGCAGGTTTTATAAATGATTTACAAAATAGACACAAGTACGTGAAACTACATTCTATGGTTGAATTATCGAAATCGAATATGCCCCTTTTTATTAAGTCTGGTAATCTAAGAATTAGGGAACAGACACCCTAATTGACGCGAATCCTAAAAATAGATCTATTGGGCCTAACAAACCCCATCCAAAGTACCGGATGCTTTAGTACTTCGAAATTTATATCATATCCGAAGGGTGTCCCGGAATGATGGGGATATTCTTATATATGCATCTTGTTAATGTCGGTTACCAGGTGTTCACCATATGAATGATTTTTATCTCTATGTATGGGATGTGTATTGAAATATGAAATCTTGTGGTCTATTGTTACGATTTGATGTATATATAGGTTAAACCTATAACTCACCAACATTTTTGTTGACGTTTAAAGCATGTTTATTCTCAGGTGAATACTAAGAGTTTCCGCTGTTGCATACTAAAAAAAGGACAAGATTTGGAGTCCATGTTTGTATGATATTGTGTAAAAATTGCATTTAAGAAACATATGTCGATGTAATATATTTCTATTGTAAACCATTATGTAATGGTCGTGTGTAAACAGTATATTTTAGATCATCATTATTTGATAATCTACGTAATGCTTTTGAAACCTTTATTGATAAAATAAAGGTTATGGTTGTTTTAAAAATGAATGCAGTCTTTGAAAAACGTCTCATATAGAGGTCAAAACCTCGCAACAAAATTAATTAATATGGAACGTTTATAATCAATATGAACGGGACATTTCAGTTGGTATCCGAGTGTTGGTCTTAGAGAACCAGAATTTTGCATTAGTGTGTCTTATCGAGTTTGTTAGGATGCATTAGTGAGTCTGGACTTCGACCGTGTTTATTTGAAAAATGATTGCTTAACAAATTTTGTTGGAAACTATATATTTTTAACATGTGAATATTATGTGATATATTAATCTCTTAACGCGTTTGATATTATGTGATAGATGTCTACCTCTAGAACAAGTCCCATTGACTCACCTAATAATAATGAAGAGTCAAATGTAAATTGGAATGATTCGTGGACTGATTCACAAGTTCCCGAAGAGGAACCGGAAGAAGAGTCAGAATCGGAAGAAGAATCAGAACCGAAAGAAGAATCGGAACCGGAAGAAGAAATAGAACCAGTGGGGGAAATAATAAAACGGTTAAGTAGAAGAAAATCCTCAACCAACCGACCAAAGTTAATTATGGTCAATGGTGTTTCCGCCAAGGAAGCAAAGTATTGGGAGGATTACCAATCTCCGATGAATCGGATCCCAACAAGGATTCCGATGATGTTATAGAAATTGCCCCAACACAATTTAATAAGGCAAAAGAGAATAATAAGGGAAAGGGCATAAAAATAGAGAAATTTGATTCCAAACCCGATGAACTTTATATGTATTGTCACCACCCGTATTTCTTAAGTTGTGACAATAACCCGGGAACCTCTAAACCACCAGGTTTTTCTAAACCAATGTGGAAAACGATGGCTCGTATTAGGGGAACATCATATATCCCTAGAAACTTGGCAAAACGAACCAAAACCGAAGAAGAAGAAACTAGCGAGTCAGAATAAGATAGTTGTATTCGTGTGGTGTAATATATGTAATATAGTGTGCTTATGCTTTATGATATATGTAAAAATTGCTTGTATTAATAAGTATTTTTTTTTATGAATCTAACTCTTGTCTATTTTACAGTTTAAAAACACAAAATGGATAGACAACCCAATATTTTAAGAGACCTACCAGGAGACATGATTGATGAAATCTTGTCTAGAGTCGGTCAGAATTCCTCGGCACAACTATTTAAGGTGAGATCAATTTGTAAGACATTCGTAGAACGTTCCAAGAATGCCTTGGTTTATAAAAGGCTTTCGTTCGAAAGATGGGGGATATCACATTGGGAAATCCATAAGTTACGATGTGTTTACTTTGACGCATATATTGCGGGGAACCCAAATGCTATTTTACGCAACGGGTTAAGAAATTATTTTGACTCAATATATCCGAATATAGGACTTCGTGATTTAGAAAAAGCGGCTAACATGCAATATAAAGAAGCATGTTATGCTTACGGGTTAGTAATGTTCGCTTCTCACCAAAGTGAGAACAAGAACATCGGACTACAACTATTAAACAAAACGTTCCCACAAGTGACAGAGTCGGTAATTGGGGTAAGAAATGAGGTTTTTAGATTGTTACGGGACTGTTGGACATTACGTAACCCTCGTCCCTTTGACGACGTTACAACACGTTGTCTTATCAACGGCCATAATGGTTATGTTCCACAAGACCAAGGATGGGAAGTAGTCCTAGTAAAACCAGAATGCATGACTTGTTTCTGGACGTATGAATTACGTGTCTTTATTGCCTTTACTAAAGGACTTGTGTACTAGCTAGAATTATCTTCACAACTATCTTGTATCAAAGTTATTGTGTGCTATATTTCATGCTATATGTAAAATAAGCGGTATTGTAAGTTTGTAAAATATTGTGTAAAAGTTTGAACACGAAATATTATTATAATCAGTTTTTCATATAGAATTGTAGTAGTTGAATTGTATATTAGCTACTAAGTATGAACTTAACGGGTAGGTACTACCCGAATTTAAACTTATAAAACGCTAATATGAAGAAAAAGCTTTTATAAATGAGTTCATATTATGCTACGAGATACTATTGACTACTCTTAATATTCTGTATGATTAACTTGTTTCATTTGACTATTTGAAGGAAATGGCACCGAGTACTCGACAAACCATGAATATGAGCGAAGAGGAATTTCGTACCTTTCTTGCTGCAAACATAGCCGCAGTACAGGCTGCGCTACATACCAACAATAACTTTGGATCTAGCAGTACAGGAAATCGTGTAGGATGCTCCTACAAAGAATTCACTGCCTGCAAACCTTTGGAATTTGATGGAACCGAAGGACCGATCGGATTGAAACGGTGGACCGAGAAGGTCGAATCGGTGTTTTCCATAAGTAAGTGTACTGAAGAGGACAAAGTGAAGTACGCTACGTATACCTTCACAGGTTCTGCGTTAACATGGTGGAATACCTATCTAGAGCAAGTGGGACAAGATGATGCTTACGCGGTCAGCATTCAAACACTTGATGAATGAGAAGTACCGTCCCAGAACCGAGGTCAATAAGCTCAAGACAGAACTTAGAGGGTTACGAATCCAAGGATTTGATATTACCACATACGAAAGACGATTAACAGAATTATGCCTATTGTGTCCGGGAGCGTTCGAAGATGAGGAAGAAAAGATCGACGCGTTTGTGAAAGGATTACCGGAAAGAATCCAAGAAGATATAAGTTCACACGAGCCCGCCTCCATACAACAGGCATGTAGAATGGCTCACAAACTAGTGAACCAGATTGAAGAAAGAATTAAAGAACAGACTGCTGAAGAGGCCAATGTGAAGCAAGTCAAAAGAAAGTGGTAGGAAAACGGTGATAAGAATCACCAATACAACAACAACAGCAATTACAACAATAATCGCAACAACTATCCCAACAATCGCAACATCAATCGCAACTACAACAAACGGCCCAACAACAACAACAACAAGAACAACAACAACAACAACAACAACAACAACAACAACAACAACAACAGCAACTACAACAATCATCCCAACAACAATAATAACCACAACAACAACAACAATCAGAAGCAGCTATGCCAAAGGTGTGAAAAGTATCACTCGGGGTTCTGCACCAAATTTTGCAACAAGTGTAAAAGAAATGGTCATAGCGCGGCGAAGTGTGAGGTCTACGGATGAGGGGTTAATAGAACGAAAGGAACAAATGGTGTCGGAACGAGTAATGGCGGAGCAAGTAGTGTCGGAGCAAGTTAAACCAATGTAGTTTGTTATAAATGTGGAAACCGGGCCACATTATTAGAAATTGCCCGAACCAGGAGAATACGAATGACAAGGCCGCGGAAGAGTTTTCAATATTAATGCGGCAGAGGCACAGGAAGACCCAGAACTTGTTACGGGTACGTTTCTTATTGACAATAAATCTGCTTACGTTTTATTTGATTCGGGTGCGGATAGAAGCTCTATGAGTAGAGATTTTTGTGCTAAATTAAGTTGTCCATTGACGCCGTTGGATAGTAAATTTTTACTCGAATTAGCAAATGGTAAATTAATTTCAGCAGATAATATATGTCAGAATCGAGAAATTAAACTGGTTAGCGAAACATTTAAGATTGACTTGATACCAGTAGAGTTAGGGAGTTTTGATGTGATAATCGGTATGGACTGGTTAAAAGAAGTGAAAGCAGAGATCGTTTGTTACAAAAATGCAATTCGCATTATACGAGAAAAAGAAAAACCCTTAATGGTGTACGGAGAAAAGGGCAACTCGAAGCTATATCTTATTAGTAATTTGAAGGCACAAAAACTAATAAGAAAAGGTTGCTATGCTGTTCTAGCACACGTCGAGAAAGTACAAACTGAAGAAAAGAGCATCAATGATGTTCCCGTCACAAAAGAATTTCCCGATGTATTTCGAAAAGAATTACCGGGATTACCCCCACATCGATCCGTTGAATTTCAAATAGATCTTGTACCAGGAACTGCACCAATAGCTCGTGCTCCTTACAGACTCGCACCTAGCGAGATGAAAGAACTGCAAAGCCAATTACAAGAACTTTTAGAGCGTGGTTTCATTCGACAAAGCACATCACCGTGGGGAGCTCCTGTTTTGTTTGTCCAGAAGAAATATGGTACATTCAGGTTGTGTATCGACTACCGAGAGTTGAACAAACTTACCATCAAGAACCGCTACCCACTACCTAGAATCGACGACTTATTTGATCAACTACAAGGCTCGTCTGTTTATTCAAAGATTGACTTACGTTCCGGGTATCATCAAATGCGGGTGAAAGAAGATGATATTCCAAAGACTGCTTTCAGAACACGTTACGGTCATTACAAATTTATGGTCATGCTGTTTGGTTTAACTAATGCACCAGCTGTGTTCATGGACCTTATGAACCGAGTGTGTGGACCATACCTTGACAAGTTTGTCATTGATTTCATTGATGACATACTTATTTACTCAAAGAATGACCAAGAACACGGTGAACATTTGAGAAAGGTGTTAGAAGTATTGAGGAAGGAAGAATTGTACGCTAAGTTTTCAAAGTGTGCATTTTGGTTGAAAGAAGTTCAATTCCTCGGTCACATAGTGAACAAAGAAGGTATTAAGGTGGATCCGGCAAAGAAAGAAACTGTTGAAAAGTGGGAAACCCCGAAAACTCCGAAACACATACGCCAGTTTTTAGGACTAGCTGGTTACTACAGAAGGTTCATCCAAGACTTTTCCAGAATAGCAAAACCCTTGACTGCATTAACGCATAAAGGGAAGAAATTTGAATGGAAGGATGAACAAGAGAAAGCGTTTCAGTTATTGAAGAAAAAGCTAACTACGGCACCTATATTGTCATTGCCTGAAGGGAATGATGATTTTGTGATTTATTGTGATGCATCAAAGCAAGGTCTCGGTTGTGTATTAATGCAACGAACGAAGGTGATTGCTTATGCGTCTAGACAATTGAAGATTCACGAACAAAATTATACGACGCATGATTTGGAATTAGGCGCGGTTGTTTTTGCATTAAAGACTTGGAGGCACTAATTATATAGGGTCAAAAGTATTATATATACCGACCACAAAAGTCTTCAACACATATTTAATCAGAAACAACTGAATATGAGGCAGCGTAGGTGGATTGAATTGTTGAATGATTACGACTTTGAGATTTGTTACCACCCGGGGAAGGCAAATGTGGTAGCCGACGCCTTGAGCAGGAAGGACAGAGAACTCATTCGAGTAAAATCTATGAATATAATGATTCACAATAACCATACTACTCAAATAAAGGAGGCGCAACAAGGAGTTTTAAAAGAGGGAAATTTAAAGGATGAAATACCCAAAGGATCGAAGAAGCATCTTAATATTTGGGAAGACGGAACCCGGTATAGGGCTGAAAGGATTTGGGTACCAAAATTGGGAGATATGAGAGAAATGGTACTTAGAGAAGCTCATAAAACCAGATACTCAATACATCCTGGAACGGGGAAGATGTAAAAGGATCTCAAGAAACATTTTTAGTGGCTGGGTATGAAAGCCGATGTTGCTAAATACGTAGGAGAATGTTTGACGTGTTCTAAGGTTAAAGCTGAGAATCAGAAACCATCAGGTCTACTTCAACAACCCGAAATCCTGGAATGGAAATGAGAAAACATTACCATGGATTTCATCACTAAATTGCCAAGGACTGCAAGTGGTTTTGATACTATTTGGGTAATAGTTGATCGTCTCACCAAATTAGCACACTTCCTGCCAATAAGAGAAGATTACAAGATGGAGAAGTTAGCACGACTGTATTTGAAGGAAGTCGTCTCCAGACATGGAATACCAATCTCTATTATCTCTGATAGGGATGGCAGATTTATTTCAAGATTCTGGCAGACATTACAGCAAGCATTAGGAACTCGTCTAGACATGAGTACTACCTATCATCCACAAACTGATGGGCAGAGCCAAAGGACGATACAAATGCTTGAATACATGCTACGAGCATGTGTTATTGATTTCGGAAACAGTTGGGATCGACATTTATCATTAGCAGAATTTTCCTACAACAACAGCTACCATTCAAGCATTGAGATGGCGCCGTTTGAAGCACTTTATGGTAGAAAGTGCAGGTCTCCGATTTGTTGGAGTGAAGTGGGGGATAGACAGATTACGGGTCCGGAGATATTACAAGAAACTACCGAGAAGATCATCCAAATTCAACAACGGTTGAAAACCGCCCAAAGTCGACAAAAGAGTTACGCTGACATTAAAAGAAAAGATATAGAATTTGAAATTGGAGAGATGGTTATGCTTAAAGTTGCACCTTGGAAAGGCGTTGTTCGATTTGGTAAACGAGGGAAATTAAATCCAAGGTATATCGGACCGTTCAAGATTATTGATCGTGTCGGACCAGTAGCTTACCGACTTGAGTTACCTCAACAACTCGCGGCTGTACATAACACTTTCCACGTCTCGAATTTAAAGAAATGTTTTGTTAAAGAAGATCTCACTATTCCGTTAGATGAAATCCAAATCAACGAAAAACTTCAATTCATCGAAGAACACGTCCAAATAATGGATCGTGAGGTTAAAAGACTTAAGCAAAACAAGATACCAATTGTTAAGGTTCAATGGAATGCTCATAGAGGACCCGAATTCACCTGGGAATGACAAGATCAGATGAAGAAGAAATACCCGCATTTATTTCCAGAAGAAACGTCAACACCTCCAACTGCTTAAAATTTCGGGACGAAATTTATTTAACGGGTAGGTACTGTAGTGACCCGAACTTTTCCATGTTTATATATATATTAAATGAAATTATTATTTACATGATTAAGTGTTTCCAACATGTTAAACAATCAAACTTGTTAAGACTTGATTAATTGAAATAGGTTTCATATAGATAATTGACCACCCAAGTTGACCGGTGATTCACGAATGTTAAAACTTGTAAAAACTATATGATGACATATATATGGATATATATATATATAGTTAACATGATATTATGATAAGTAAACATATCATTAAGTATATTAACAATGAACTACATATGTAAAAACAAGACTACTAACTTAATTATTTTGAAACGAGACATATATGTAAAGATTATCGTTGTAACGGCATTTAATGTATATATATATCATATTAAGAGATATTCATACATCATAATATCATGATAATATAATAATCTAAAATCTCATTTGATATTATAAACATTGGGTTAACAACATTTAAGAAGATCGTTAACCTAAAGGTTTCAAAACAACACTTACATGTAACGACTAACGATGACTTAACGACTCAGTTAAAATGTATATACATGTAGTGTTTTAATATATATTCATACACATTTGAAAGACTTCATGAAACTTATCAAAATACTTCTACTTAACAAAAATGCTTAAAATTACATCCTCGTTCAGTTTCATCAACAATTCTACTCGTATGCACCCGTATTCGTACTCGTACAATACACAGCTTTTAGATGTATGTACTATTGGTATATACACTCCAATGATCAGATCTTAGCAGCCCATGTGAGTCACCTAACACATGTGGGAACCATCATTTGGTAACTAGCATGAAATATCTCATAAAATTTCAAAAATATGAGTAATCATTCATGACTTATTTACATGAAAACAAAATTACATATCCTTTATATCTAATCCATACACCAACGACTAAAAACACCTACAAACACTTTCATTCTTCAATTTTCTTCATCTAATTTATCTCTCTCAAGTTCTATCTTCAACTTCTAAGTGTTCTTCATAAATTCTACAAGTTCTAGTTTCATAAAATCAAGAATACTTCCAAGTTTGCTAGCTTACTTCCAATCTTGTAGAGTGATCATCCACTCTCAAGAAATCTTTCTTATTTACAGTAAGATATCTTTCTATTACAATGTAATACTCATATTCAAACTTTGATTCAATTTCTATAACTATAACAATCTTATTTCGAGTGGAAATCTTACTTGAACTTGTTTTCGTGTCATGATTCTGCTTCAATAACTTTCAAGCCATCCAAGGATCCTTTGAAGCTAGATCCATTTTTCTCATTTCCAGTAGCTTTATCCAGAAAACTTTAGGTAGTAATGATGTTCATAACATCATTCGATTCATACATATAAAGCTATCTTATTCGAAGGTTTAAACTTGTAATCACTAGAACATAGTTTAGTTAATTCTAAACTTGTTCGCAAACAAAAGTTAATCCTTCTAACTTGACTTTTAAAATCAACTAAACACATGTTCTATATCTATATGATATGCTAACTTAATGATTTAAAACCTGGAAACACGAAGAACACTGTAAAACCGGACATACGCCGTCGTAGTAACACTTCGGGCTGTTTTGGGTTAGTTAATTAAAAACTATGATAAACTTTGATTTAAAAGTTATTCTTCTGGGAAAATCATTTTTCTTATGAACATGAAACTATATCCAAAAATCATGATTAAACTCAAAGTGGAAGTATGTTTTCTAAAATGGTCATCTAGACGTCGTTCTTTCGACTGAAATGACTACCTTTACAAAAACGACTTGTAACTTATATTTCCGACTATAAACCTATACTTTTTATGTTTATATTCATAAAATAGAGTTTAATATGAAACCATAGCAATTTGATTCACTCAAAACGGATTTAAAATGAAGAAGTTATGGGTAAAACAAGATTGGATAATTTTTCTTGTTGTAGCAACGTGAAAATTGGTAACAAATCTATAGTAATCATATCCTAGCTAACTTATATTGTATTATACATGTATTCTAATATATTATGTAATCTTGGGATACCATAGACACGTATGCAAATGTTTTGACATATCATATCGACCCATGTGTATATATTATTTGGAACAACCATAGACACTCTATATGCAGTAATGTAGGAGTTAGCTATACAGGGTTGAGGTTGATTCCAAAAATATATATACTTTGAGTTGTGATCTAGCCTGAGACGTGTATACACTGGGTCGTGGATTGATTCAAGATAATATCAATTTTTTTCTGTACATCTAACGTTGGACAACTAGTTGTAGGTTACTAACGAGGACAGCTGACTTAATAAACTTAAAACAACAAAATGTATTAAAAGTGTTGTAAATATATTTTGAATATACTTTGATATATATGTACATATTTGTTATAGGTTCGTGAATCGACCAGTGGTCAAGTCTTACTTCCCGACGAAGTAAAAATTTGTGAAAGTGAGTTATAGTCCCACTTTTAAAATCTAATATTTTTGGGATGAGAATACATGCAGGTTTTATAAATGATTTACAAAATAGACACAAGTACGTGAAACTACATTCTATGGTTGAATTATCGAAATCGAATATGCCCCTTTTTATTAAGTCTGATAATCTAAGAATTAGGGAACAGACACCCTAATTGACGCGAATCCTAAAGATAGATCTATTGGGCCTAACAAACCCCATCCAAAGTACCGGATGCTTTAGTACTTCGAAATTTATATCATATCCGAAGGGAGTCCCGGAATGACGGGGATATTCTTATATATGCATCTTGTTAATGTCGGTTACCAGGTGTTCACCATATGAATGATTTTTATCTCTATGTATGGGATGTGTATTGAAATATGAAATCTTGTGGTCTATTGTTACGATTTGATATATATATATATATATATATATATATATATATATATATATATATATATATATATATATATATATATATATATAGGTTAAACCTATAACTCACCAACATTTTTGTTGACGTTTAAAGCATGTTTATTCTCAGGTGAATACTAAGAGTTTCCGCTGTTGCATACTAAAATAAGGACAAGATTTGGAGTCCATGTTTGTATGATATTGTGTAAAAACTACATTTAAGAAACATATGTCGATGTAATATATTTCTATTGTAAACCATTATGTAATGGTCGTGTGTAAACAGTATATTTTAGATCATCATTATTTGATAATCTACGTAATGCTTTTGAAACCTTTATTGATAAAATAAAGGTTATGGTTGTTTTAAAAATGAATGCAGTCTTTGAAAAACATCTCATATAGAGGTCAAAACCTCGCAACGAATCAATTAATATGGAACGTTTATAATCAATATGAACGGAACATTTCACACCTGAACTAAATCGGGTGTCAACCGTAAGAACGGTGGTTGCATAGCATGGTCGAAGACAGGACCTTGTGCCTGACCGAAAAATCATAGGGTGATCTTTACTATTGCTCCTACAAAGGATAGTAACTGCATCCGACACATTTTAGACCATGAACAAATGCATGTCATTAGACATTGCCTTAACAGTTTGTTGTTCAACGCTTTCCTTTACAACCGGACGGTAGTTTACCGAAAGGTAATATACGGAGCAAGTATACTGGACGTGTTGCTTTCCTAATACAAGGTTAGCAAGTGGGTAACACAAAACCATAAGTTTTGAGCTAAAATTTTCAAATCTGAAACCCACCAAACCCACAAAAACATTTTGCAAACACCGGTGAAAGGTAATTCCGGAAAACTTATCTAGGGTAAAAGCTATAATGAATTTATAAAAGATCAAATGTTTTCATAAAGATCCAATTTCCTTAAGGATCTAAATTTTTATAGTCATGTGGGACTGTAAACCACATCGTTACTATCATTGTTTATACCGTCGTATCAAAATCACTGATGTATAAAGGGTGAAGAATAAAGAAGTGATTCTTGTGATTTAATTTCAAGTTTTGTATTGCTTGAGGACAAACAACGTTCAAGTGTGGGGATATTTGATAGTGCTCCAAATGAATATATATTTAGTAGCAATATCCTTCCAATATGTAAAGTTTTCAGTTGCAATTGTTCTATTTTCAAGTAATATTCGTTTAAATAAATAAGTGCGAAGACAAAAGGCAAAAACGAAGATTTGAAGACACAAACGTCCATAAAGCTCAAATGTACAAGATACAATTCAAATGGTTCAATTTATTGATAAGAAACGTCTAAAAATGACAAGAGTACAAGTTGTGAAACGCAAAGTACAAGATATTAAATTGTACGAAAAAGCGTTCGAAAATCCGGAACCGGGACCTGAGCCAACTATCAACGCCCGACGCAACGGACCAAAAATTACAAGTCTACTATGCACAAGAATATAATATAATATTAAAATAATTATATAAATTATTTATATATTATATATTATATTATATAACGTCGACAAGCAAATGCCCAAAAGTTGGTGAGCTGGAGTGCGTCGCTTCGCGATCTCGGAGCTGGAAGGCACAATTGCTAAGCGATAGTGGAGCAGCCAAAATCAGAAATGCCTATGAAAGGCACGAGCTTCTGCCGAGTTTGATACACAAAAAATCAATCTCTCTCTCTCTGATATAATATATATATATATATATATATATATATATATATATATATATATAGTATAAATAAGTTTAGTTTTATATTAGATTAGTTTGGGTAATGTAAAGGTTATTTTACGGGTTTTGAAGTCGAAGTTCTGTCCGTGAAACGCTACGCTATTTTTAATCACTGTAAGTTATGGTTAATGTTATTTTTAAATTAATGTCTCGTAGCTAAGTTATTATTATGCTTATTTAATGCCGAAGTAATCATGATGTTAGACTAAATATTAAAATTGGGTAATTGGGCTTTGTACCATAATTGGGGTTTAGACAAAAGAACGACAGTTGTGGAAATTAGACTATGGGCTATTAATGGGTTTTTATATTAAATAAACGATACCTCATTAATTTAATATATAGACTTATAATTTGACGTATTTATATATAACCACATACGCTTGACTGGGTACGGTGGGCGGGATATCTATAAATACCAATAATTGTTCATTTTACCGGACATGGAACTGGATTAATAGTTAGTAGACTTGTTGAAACAGGGGTGGATTACATTCAAGGGTAATTGGTGTAATTGTTAACAAAGTAGTAAAACCTTGGTTTACACGCAGTCGATAACCTGGTGTATTCATTAAACAAAGTATTAAGACCTTGTTACAATTCAAATCCCCAATTAGTTGGAATATTTGACTTCGGGAATAAGAATAATTTGACGAAGACTTTCGCACTTTATATTTATGACTGATGGACTATTATGGACAAATCCGTATGGACATATCAAATAATCCAGGACAAAGGATAATTAACCCATGGGAATAAACTAAAAATCAACACGTCACCCATCATGATTACGGAAGTTTAAATAAGCATAATTCCTTTATTTCAGATTTAATTTCCTTTATTTTATATTTAATTGCACTTTTAATTATCGCACTTTTATTTATTGTCATTTTATTTAATTGCACTTTTAATTATCGTACTCTTTAATTATCGCAATTTTATTTTATCGCATTTTTATTCATCGCAATTTCATTATTGTTATTTATTTTACGCTTTAAATTAAGTTATATTTATTTTTAATATTTTACATTAGGTTTTAACTGCGACTAAAGTTTTAAAAATCGACAAACCGGTCATTAAACGGTAAAAACCCCCTTTTATAATAATAATACTACTTATATATATTTTTGTATTTTTACAATTATAAGTTAAAAATATAGCGTTAAGCTTGTTTAAGTGTATCCTGTGGAACGAACCGGATTTACCAAAAACTACACTACTGTACGATTAGGTACACTGCCTATAAGTGTTGTAGCAAGGTTTAGGTATATCCACTTTATAAATAAATAAATAACTTGTGTAAAATTGTATCGTATTTAATAGTATTTCCTTGTAAAAATTAATACTATTTCCTAGTACACCTCGCACAGATCAAAGACTTACCAACACTATTAGGTCATAGCTAAGAACGAGAGGAACAAATTTACTTCTTGCTCCAAAGATCGAATCGCAAGTCTTTACTTTCGAATCTCACTTTAAATCTAAATGGGTGTTGTGTTTTGGAAGAGAAAATGGAAAGAAAAGAGAAAAGAAAAGAAAATGAATTATATGAGATAAGTGGCTGATATTTGAGCCACAAATCTGGTCCACACGCGAAAAGATGGAAATACCCTCGAACCACTCCTTTTTAAATCAGAAAAACGATTCAGCATACCAGTAGGGTCGCGGCGCGACCCCTTTTGTCGCGGCACGGAAATTAACAAGAATTTTGAGCTGTTTAATCTGGGGCCTGATTCTGATATGCGTTCATTGTCGTGGCCCGGAGGTCCTCGCCATGGCGCGGCCCCACGCCCATTTTTGTCCAGCTTTTGGTTTACAACTCAAAAGTCATAACCCGGCTCGTACGCCCCATTCACGCTTCGCATATACACTTATACTACACTATAAAGTCCCATTTGACTTAATACTCTTCTAAACCATGCATTTACTTACACGTGCTTACATTCTTCAAGTATAAACAACTTAGACAAAGTCTCCGATGAAATCGCTTCCCGAATAGGAAGAAACAAAGCACTTTTCGTCAATCGGTAAACTATCACCCAAATCGAATCAAATTGGGTCATCGCCGTCTTTGGTAACTTCGTGATAAAATCCATGGTAATGTGCTCCCATTTCCATTTCGGAATTTCTAACGGTTGTAGCATACCATACGGCTTTTAGTGTTCGGCTTTAACTTGCAAACACGTGACGCATTGTTCAACATACTTTAAAACATCACGTTTCATGCCCAGCCACCAATACTCTTTCTTCAAATCAAGGTACATTTTTGTCGCGCCCGGGTGAATGGAATACTTTGACTTATGTGCTTCATCAAGTAGCACTCGTCGGTGATCACCCATTTTAGGCACCCACACTCGTCCTTGAAAGGACAACAAACCATGCGGGCCTAAGGTAATAGACTCTGTTTGCCCCACGATTCATTCTTCATGTTTATTATTAACATAAGCTTCAATTTGAATCTCACCAAGCTTTACAAGGAAATTGTTTGTAATAATCATGCGTAACGATCCTACTCGTATCGCCGGATGTTCACTCTTTCGACTCAACGCATCCGCGACCACATTCGCCTTGCCCGGATGATAAAGTATTTCACAATCATAGTCTTTTACCACATCCATCCATCTACGTTGACGATAAGTCAAATCTCGTTGATCAAAAAGATGCTTCAAACTCTTATGATCCGAATAAATCGTACACTTAACACCATACAAGTAATGGCGCCAAATTTTCAATACATGCACAATCGCCACCAATTCAAGATCATGAGTCGGATATCTCGTTTCATGTTCGTTTAATTGTCGAGAGGCGTAAGCGATGACTTTACCTTTTTGCATTAGAACACCTCCGAGCCCATTTAAAGAAGCATCACAATATACCGTCATGTCTTCTACACCTTCCGCCAACACTAACACTGGAGCTTGACACAACTTCTCTTTTAATAATTGGAAAGCAATCTCTTGCTCATTCTCCCAATTAAATCTAGCATTCTTTCTCGTCAATTTTGTCAATGGAGAAGTAATCTTAGAAAAGTCTTGGATAAACCGACGATAATAACCGGCCAATCCAAGAAAACTCTGGATTTTTGTAGGCATAGTCGGTTGTCCCCAACTCTTAACCGTCTCTATCTTCCCCGGATCTACTTGTATACCTTCTTTATTCACAATATGACCAAGGAATTGAACTTCCCTTAGCCAAAATTCATATTTGGAGAGTTTAGCATACAACTTCTCCTTCCGCAACGTCTTCAACACAACGCGCAAATGGTGTTCATGTTCCTTCATACTCTTCGAATAGACAAGTATGTCGTAAATGAACACGATTACTGACTTGTCCAACATAGGTTGGCACACTCGGTTCATAAGATCCATGAATGCCGCCGGTGCATTCGTAAGACCAAAAGGCATAATTACAAACTCGAAATGCCTGTAACGCATTCGAAAAGCTGTTTTCTCAATGTCTTCCTCACGGACCCGCATTTGGTGATAGCCGGACCGTAGGTCAATCTTAGAGAAATACGTTGCACCTTGGAGTTGGTCAAACAAATCGTCAATGCGAGGCAATGGATAACGATTCTTAATCGTCACTTTGTTCAACTCCCGATAATCGATGTACATCCTCATACTACCATCCTTCTTCTTCACGAATAAAAACGGAGCTCCCCATGGCGAAGCACTCGGTCGAATAAAACCCTTCTCGAGCAACTCTTGGGTTTGATTTAACAATTCTTGCATTTCGTTCGGCGTTAAAGGATAAGGAGTTTTAGCAATGGGAGTAGCACCCGGAACCAACTCAATGCGAAATTCAACTTGCCTTTTCGTCAGAACACCCGGTAATTCATCCGGAAAAACATCTTCGAATTCATTAACTACTGGAATTTCACGAGTGGATGGTGGCTCTTCGCGAGTATCAACTACATGAGCAAGAAAAGCTATGCCACCACTAGTAAGAAAACGACGTGCCCGAGCAATAGTGCATAGTGGCACAAGTCTTCTCCATCTCTCGCCATGAATAATTAACTCTCCTCCACTTGGGGTCTTCACACGGATAGACTTTTCATGGCATGCAATATCGGCATTATAACGATCGAGCCAATCCATGCTAATGACAATATCAAATTCACCAAACGTCATCGGGATAAGATCAATTTTAAGCGTTTCGGAACCAAACATAATATCACAATCTTTACAAACATCAATCCCTAGCACCGTCTTACCATCCGCTATTTTGACTTCTACCGGATGACGTAACATAGCTATTGGTTTATCTAACTTAGGCATAAATCTTGGAGACACAAACGACAAATTAGCACCACTATCAAAAAGTATCCTTACCGGGTTAGAGTTAACCATAAAAGTACCTGAGATGACTTCGTTGGATTGTTTGGCCTCATCATTGGTCATTAAGTAGTTGCGACCCCAAGCTGTACCTGCCGCCTTCTCTAGCCACTTAACATTATCATTGTGCAAATCGGGACACTCCCACTTTCGATGCCCTTCTTTATTACAATTGAAACAAGTGGGCTTGTTTCCGGAAGATGGGTTCGGGCAATCACGAGCCATATGACCCGTTTGTCCACAATTGTAACACGTATAAGAAAACCCCCAGAAGCGCCCTTCTTCACGCTATTAACACTTTCAGAACCCTTCTTGTTCTTGTTCTTTTTGTTCGGAAAGTTAGAATGACTAGAACCTTCAAACTTTCTCTTGGAAAAAGAGAAATCACTTCTTTTTGGAACTTCCAGTTCGAAACCCCGGGCTAACTCAAAGAATTCCTCAAAAGACTTAGCCATTCCCCGACTAATCTTCACTTTAACTCATCGCTTAGTGTAAGATAAAAATCTAGCATCAACTTGTGATCATCGCCAACATACTCCGGGTAAAAATGAGTCGTTGCCATAAAGGTCGACTTGAGGGTAACCTAGTCCATTGAACCTTGTCGCAAATTGTGAAACTCGTCCCGAATTTTATCAAGGTCAGAAGGAGTTCGGTATTCTTTGAAAAATTCCTTTTTAAACTCTTTCCACGTCAAGCCCATGCATTGTTCTTCACCATAAAACTTAATTTTATCGTCCCACCACAACTTAGCCTCCTCACGTAACATACTAGAACCGTATCTCGTCTTCTTCTCGGGAGGACACTCCGCGGTACGGAAAGCCCCCTCGATGTCGGAGATCCAACATGTGCTTTTTAACGGATCCCTTACTCCATTAAACATAGGAGGTTGAGCATCCTTGAAATTTTTGTAATGGAAGTCTCGCCTTCCATATCCACCATTACCATCACCCCCTTCACCACGAGGATAAACATTTCTAGCTTCTAATGCCTCTTCGATCGTAACATTCATTCATTCGTTTATTAACTCGATTACTTGCTCATCAACCAATTCTTGGAAAACCTTTCAGACATCCTCAAGGAATTCCACTCTTTGCTTTTTAATGATGGCCTCGACCTTGGCTGTGAATTCAGAGTCCTCGCTCGGGCCTCCATTTTCGGTATCATGACCATTTCTCATCTTCATTCTACAAAACAGAATAGGTTAAACAACGAAACGAAAGACAAGTCATAAATATACCATACCGCTCCATCTTGCTCAACAATCATCATACATCGCTTGCTTGACACGACTTGAACCCGTAACAATGGTAGCTAATCATTGTTACGTGAGAACATTGCATTAACTTGCTAGTACAACGTCTATCTCGCTTGATGATTTCAAAACACAACCCAAAACAATTAGTACAAGGTTAGATCACGTAACCTAGGCACTAACCACACCCGGTCTGACCCGTCTCCTACAAGTCCCGCATACAACGCATACACAATAAAGTCTAACTCTAGGAACCTATCTCAAGTCGCCTAAATCCCTTAGACCATGCTCTGATATCACTTGAAACAACCCATAATCAATACGACAATTTTGTTTAAAATTAAATAACCATTAGCGCCCAATTAAACGGTTACACATAACCCATTTAAACAATATCACAAGTTTAATGTTTACAAACGGCACAAAGGCCCTTAACAAATATAACACAAGTTCGACCCATTCAAAATGATAGTTTTAATCCAAAGGACACTTGAGCATGGTTTGGGGCTAAACTACCCGTTACACTAGGTTGACTTCCAAAAGCTTCATCCAAAGCATTCCCTATCAAAATAAAGCGGGATGCCGCTAATCCAATCGAATACCCTTGCCTTTATCCAAGCCGGAGCCTAAAAAAGTAAACAACGAGAGGGTAGCAAAAAGCTTAGTGAATGCAATAATTATACACATACATATATAATATACCTACTTGCAAACACTTACACACATACCGCATACATACTAGCAACACAATTAGCTTACCACCTCAATACAAAGCTATTAACCTCAAATGCCCCAAGCTAGCATAACAATAGCATATATATATATATATATATATATATATATATATATATATATATATATATATATATATATATATGTATATATATATATATATATATATATATATTACTCGAACAATATAACATGCTTACGCTACAACACAATAACCTTGGTTAACCAATCATACAAGGGAATGGGGCTCGCGAAAGGCCATCGGTGTTCATAACATCCGTTAGTGTACTTAACACCTCGTATCACTAAACCCTCGGGTGGCATCTTAACACCTCGATGCTTCACCCCTTATTTTCCGGAGTGGTGCCTTAACACCTCGACACTTCACTCCTAGGTGACATCTTAACACCTCGATGCTTCACCCATCAATTACTTAGGGTGGCATCTTAACAGCTCGATGCTTCACCCCGAGTGGCATCTTAACACCTCGACACTTCACTCTTCATGTGAAACGTGGTGTATTAGCACTTCGACACTTCACATCTCACGCTACAACAAATAAATACATTATATACCAACGCATATAATTATTCCACTCACCTTGTCACGCCGGTGGTGATTAAACACTTCCTTAAGCTTCAAAGCAAGTACCTAATACATTAAGTACACATTCAATACACAACCTAGTTGGACTAACCACCAACTTTTAACACTTGGGCAATTAATGACCCGATTGCATTAAATGATTCATTTATACCAACATTGCCCATTTAAGGTCAAGCCTCACTATAAATCATTAAAAGCTAGTGATTAAGGTCTACTAACACCAACTAACACACTTTATAGGTATTTCATACTCATCTTACCCAACTAGGTCAACCATTACCTATTTGACCCATTTTAACATTTAGTTTTACAAGTTTTGGTCAAACTTAACCCATTAACAATATTTCATCATTTTACAAGTGTATTAGTGACTAACAACACACATAACACTTGCAATTCCCAATATTCATGACCAAACCCTAGATTAACTGTAACAACCCGGCTTTTTTGACTTACTTTTTGTGCTTTGTGCTTTCACGAAACTGCGTATTTGTGCGTACTGAGCTAGCTTATGCTCTGGGATCTTTAATCATGATTAATTACTTTCATTAATATCTTATTACGTACTATTAAGTGTGTAATCACTTAACTTGATCCCTGAATGCTTTTGCGACCGTTGGTGTCACTTATCGTTTTAAACGAGATACGTACTTGGTACACGTTAAACTTTTGTCGTAATTGGAATATTATGACTGCGTGAACTTGATTGTTACTTACTATAACAATTTCTTAGCTTAAGGGCTTATTTAATTAAGCTTAGTGTTTACTAATGCTTACTAGTGACCTTAATGGACTTGTCACCGTATTTGACTTTTCATGGCCCGACTTGTCTTTGTGACACACGTACTTTTCACGAATAATATTTTGAATATTATTTACATTCATAATTAATTACTATTAATCATTTTTAATTAACTAAGGTTACTAGTTAATTACTTGGGCTTTATTTGATTAATTGCTACATACTTGGACTTGGGCCTTTTATTAATGAACATGGACTTGGAAGCCCACCCTACTTCTCTTAATGGACTAGTTGTAAGCCCACTCTTATGTTAATGATTTATTAAGTGTAAACTTAGATTAATTAACTTAAGTATGAAGAGACTTGTCACAAGCATGCTTGCACCAAGCTCCCATGCAACTTAACTTTAACCATTCTAAGCATACACCATTCCTCCATGTTTGAAAGTTGGTTTTTGACCTTCCCCTTTGAGCTTGAAAACCGTCCAACTTAGGCTAGTAAAGGGAGTTCATTTTTATTTTATTTTTTTGTATACTTATTTGCTAGTTTTCCACTCACTTGTTAGTTTGTATCTTCATAAATCTTGTTTTCTTCCATCCTTTATTTGATGAAGAACCAAGAACAATAACCTAAACTTGTTAGTTTATGGTTCTACAATTAAGATGTTTTCAAGATCTAAAGTTCATAAACTTGATGATCTTCTTTGTGTTCATGTTTTGTAGACTTGAAGCTTACTTTCTTAAGATTCAAACTTTGATTTGAATCTTCTAAAGTATGAAGCAAACATGAACATAATACTTGTAACTTTAATTTATTTCTTTATTTCATTTATTTAAAGTTGTAATATTGTTAATTTGGTCAAGTATTACTAGTTAATCTTGATCTCATATTTCTTGAAACTACTTTGTAAGTTCAAGAACATGTAAGTAAACTTTTTTAATTATAAATTTGTACACTTATGTTAAATCTAGACTTTTGGGTCTAGGATCTTCAAGATCTAAATAAGAACTATGTTCTATAACTTAAGATCTTGTTTATTTAGTTTACTTTCAAGTTTGTAGCTTAATATTACTTTTATAACTCTTGTATGTGTCGGATCTAAGATCTTGATGTAACTTTGGTTCATCAAACTACTTGCAACACTTAAATGAGTTGTGCTACTTATCTTAGACTTGCACTAGTGTTATGATGGTCAAAACTTGGTAAAGATGATGTAAACACATCAACGAGTTGTACACTTGAAGCTATATGCATCAAGGATGAGAACCGTGATGAACATCAAGCACCAAGAACCCACCGAAGCACTTTGTTTATTGTTTTTGGAGGTCTTATCAGTAACCTGGGCTAATGGAAAGTTGATTTTCAGTTATTTCAGTTTGATTAGATGATTTTCCGTTTAGGCCTCGTCTTAATCCGAGTTACGGTTTAGGATTTATGGCTCTCCGAAGATGAGTTGGGTTCTGGAAATTTCCGTCTTGATGATTTTCCGTTTAGGCCTCCCTATTAATGTTGTGCGGAAATTTCTGACCTACTCGCACTTAAACCGTCACCACAGTCAAACAAAGATGAGTTGGGTTCTGGAAATTGGTCAGCCTTTAGGGGACTCATATACGGAGTCATGGCCACTAGCCTCACCTTATTTCAGTTTGTATAGAGGTCGTAGCGGCTGAACGAATTCAGTCTTTGTTTTAAACTCTTTTCATGAACGAAACTTACTTTACACTTTTTGTTTAATGATGAATGATGATGATACTTAAGACCTAATTTATATACATTTAAATCTTTAGAAAAGAATTACTGACTTAGTAACTTTTGACTTAGGTTGAGGACCTTTCGGACCAACTACTTGCTTACTATTCCCGCGTATCAACTTTTACTACTTTCCACTGTGAGTTATAGCATCCCTTTTTACTTTAACTATTTTGAGAACTGAGAATACATACGCATTTTACGTTTTACATACTAGGCACTAGTACTTAAACTTTATATATGTGTGGGTTATACAACGGCATAAACTTTCCCCTTAGCTCGGTATCGTTTAATCATTGGTCTTTGAACCGGTGAATGCGAATCTTAGATATGGATACATAGGGTTTGACATCCCCACTCGGGCTAGTAGTGCTAGCATTTAACGAGTGTTTAATACTTTGTGAACATACGCACTCGTTAAGTGCACTTTTAGGGGGTATTATTACGTTAAGTTAGTTACCGGGTACCCACGGTTGAACATATACTTTATCATACTGATTTGGATTACTATTTTGAAACGCTGTTTGAAGCATCGAAATCTTGTGGCCTACCTTACATTATTGTTATACTTAAACTATAGCTCACCACCATTCGTGTTGACATTTTTAAGCATGTTTTTCTCAGGTGCTTAAGGTTTGCTTGCTTCCGTTGTACTAGTCATGCTTTATAGACACCCGCTGCGCTTATTAGAGATGTCACTACATGAAACGTTTAATTTGCATTCAAACTATGTTATTTTTGAAACAATAGATTTGTAACAACCTACGGGTCACGTACTATTATTTCTTGCTATTCGTAGAAGCATACTTTTGGTTGTTAAACATTTGATGTTGGTTAAAACGTCACCTTTTATCATGAATGCAAACTTATTTTGAAACAGCATATAGTGTTTGACCTTGTAATGATCCTGTTGTTGATGGTCCGTACACATTGATTTAGTACAGGGTGTCACATTAACACCATTTGGGTTTCCTTGCATCTAATTAACCCAAATTCACCCATTAAGTCCCCAAATAGGTCTTACAAGTCTCAATTGACCAAACCCTAGTCATAAATTAGCTAAAGCTCAAAACATGGAGTTAAGACTTACCAACACTATTAGGTCATAGCTAAGAACGAGGGGAACAAATTTACTTCTTGCTCCAAAGATCAAATCGCAAGTCTTTACCTTCGAATCTCACTTTAAGTCTAAATGGGTTTTGTGTTTTTGAAGAGAAAATGGAAAGAAAAGAGAAAAGAAAATGAATTATATGAGATAAGTGGCTGATATTTGAGCTACAAATCTGGTCCACACGCGAAAAGATGGAAATACTCTCGAACCACTCCTTTTTAAATCAGAAAAACGATTCAGCATACCAGTAGGGTCGCGGCGCGACCCCTTTTGTCGCAGCGCGGCAATTAACAAGAATTTCGAGCTGTTTAATCTGGGGCCTGATTCTGATATGCGTTCATTGTCGCGGCGCGGAGGTCCCCGCTGCGGCGCGGTCTCACGCCCATTTTTGTCCAGCTTTTGGTTTACAACTCAAAAGTCATAACCCGGCTCGTACACCCCATTCACGCTTCGCATATACACTTATACTACACCATAAAGTCCCATTCGACTTAATACTCTTCTAAACCATGCATCTACTTATACAACAAATTAACACTTTAATTCATTTAATCACATAAACAAACGAAATATAACATACTAACGGTTAAACATGTACCTTAATTCACGTACGGGAAAAGCGGGATGTTACACAATTATTTGATGACTAATGACGAAGCCAAGCAATCAAATGAAGTTGTCTCAGGTACTTTCATGGTTAACTCTAATCCGGCAAGGATCCTATTTGATAGTGGTGCTAACTTATCGTTTGTTTCTCCAAGATTTGTGTCTAAGCTTGATAAACCGCTAGCTAAGTTAAGTCATCCGGTAGAAGTTGAAATAGCGGATGGTAAGACGGTGCTAGGGGTTGATGTGTGTAATGATTGTTATATTGTGTTTGGTTTCGAAACGTTTAAAATTGATCTTATCCCGATGACCTTGGGTGAATTCGATATTGTTGTTGGTATGGATTGGCTCGATCGTCATAGAGCCGATATTTCATGCCATGAAAAATCTATTCGTGTGAAGACCCCAAGTGGGGGAGAGTTAGTTATTCATGGTGAGAGACGGAGAAGACTTGTGCCATTATGTACCTGTGCACGGGCACGTCGTTTTCTTGTTAGTGGTGGCGTGGCTTTTCTTGCTCATGTAGTAGATACTCGTGAAGAGCCACCATCCATTCGTGAAATTCCGGTGGTTAGTGAATTTGAAGACGTTTTTCCGGATGAATTACCGGGTGTTCTGACGGAAAGACAAGTCGAATTTCGCATTGCGTTGGTTCCGGGTGCTACTCCCATTGCTAAAACTCCTTATCGTTTAGCACCAACGGAAATGCTAGAGTTGTTAAATCAAACCCAAGAGTTGCTTGATAAGGGTTTTATTCGACCGAGTGCTTCACCGTGGGGTGCTCCGGTTTATTCGTGAAGAAGAAGGATGGTAGTATGCGGATGTGTATCGATTACCGGGAGTTGAATAAAGTGACGATAAAGAATCGTTATCCATTGCCTCGGATTGATGATTTGTTTGACCAACTCCAAGGTGCAACGTATTTCTCTAAGATTGACCTACGGTCCGGCTATCATCAAATGCGGGTACGTGAGGAGGATATTGAGAAAACGGCTTTTTGAACGCGTTACGGACATTTCGAGTTTGTAGTTATGCCTTTTGGTCTTACGAATGCACCGGCGTCATTCATGGATCTTATGAACCGAGTGTGTCAACCTATGTTGGACAAGTCTGTGATTGTGTTCTTAACCGAGTGTGTCAACCTATGTTGGACAAGTCGGTGATTGTGTTCTTTGACGACATACTTGTCTATTCAAAGAGTATGAAGGAACATGAACATCATTTGCATGGGGTGTTGAAGACGTTGCAGAAGGAGAATTTATATGCAAATTCTCCAAATGTGAATTTTGGCTAAGAGAATTCCAATTCCTTGGCCATATTGTGAACAAGGATGGTATTCAAGTAGATCCGGGGAAGATTGAGACGGTGAAAAGTTGGGGACGATCGACTACGCCTACGAAAATTCGAAGTTTTCTCGGATTGGCCGGTTATTACCGTAGGTTTATCCAAGACTTTTCTAAGATCGCTTCTCCATTGATGAAATTGACGAGAAAGAACGCGAGATTTAATTGGGAAAATGAGCAAGAAATTGCTTTTCAATTGTTAAAAGAGAAGTTATGTCAAGCTCCGGTGTTAGTATTGACGGAAGGGGCAGAAGACATGACGGTTTATTGTGATGCTTCTTTAAATGGGATCGGTTGTGTTCTAATGCAACGAGGTAAAGTCATCGCGTATGCCTCTCGAAAATTAAAGGAACACGAAACGAGATATCCGACTCATGATCTTGAGTTGGCGGCGGTTGTTCATGCGTTGAAAATTTGGCGCCATTACTTGTATGGTGTCATATAACAACCCTCACATTTCCATACTTGTAATTGACTAATTTGCCCCTAGGGTTGTTATCCATACTTAATATATGATTAAATTCGACGTTGATTAAATATTTATTTTTTGTCGACACGTTTTGTTAACTAAAGTTTATACTAATTACATAAAATAACTTTAGTTAATATTAATATTAATGTGTATTATATATAAAACTATATGTAACATAATTATTAATTAAATGATAAGTTATTTTAATCATTATTTATATTTTTAGCTTATAAAAAAAAGAAATAAGATTTTTTTTATAAATTAAATAATGAGCGCATGAATTTTGACTAAATATTTTCAAAGACAAAACATATTAAAAACATTTTTAACATGTTTTCTTTTTTTTGTCAAAATTGGCACCTTTATTTTATTTATATTTTTTCTTTTCACCAACCATTTTTTTCCTATAAATACCCACTTCCATTTCATAAAAACTTATATCAAATCTTTGAAAAAACTCTCTCACAAACTTGGGAAACTACTTGAGGTATTTTCTATATTTTTTTATTGAATTGCTTTTATTTTTTTATATATTCTTTATAAATTCAAAATTAATGTATATAAATTATGTTTATATGTTATAATTAGTATTATAAGTATTATGATGCATAAAAATAATTTTGATAATTTATGGAATATTATTTATAATTAAATACGAATTATGTAGTATTTAAACATAAAAACAATATAAAATTCATAATAAATATTTTTAACCAAACATAAAATATATATAACTTTTTTGAGTTTATAAAACTTATATAGATCTGAAAAAAATTATAAAAATAATTACTTGGGTCGAATTGGCAATAATTATATAATTAAACTCTATTATTATGTAATTCGAAGGTAAATTAAGAATAAATATAAAATAATAAAAATATTTTTTTTATTATTTTTTCTACAGGTTATTAGACTGATAGAAACTTATGAAAATTATAAAAATAATTTTTTAGGTTTATTTAGTAATTATGTAGAATTAAACTTGTTTTGTGAATAAATTAAGGATAAAAACAAAAATAAATACAAAATATAATAAAAATGTTTTCTTAAATTTTTTACTGATTTATTTGATTAACTAAGACTACAAAAATTATCTATATAATTTTTAGATATTTAATTAAGTATTTAGACATTTTTGGATAATGTTTGATTAATAAAACACTATTATCTTTGAAGTAATTTAGGTATTTAATTAAATGTAATTATATTTAATATATATAAGACATACTAAGGTATAACTAAATATTAAATAATACTTAGGTTATATTATCACATATATAATTATTAAGTACATTAATAATTCGTTGTATGTATACACCTATAACGTGAAGGTTATAATTAAAAGATAACGTGCACTTTATGCAAACCTCACCGCTACTTGTGGCCTAGGGTGATCCTTGTTACCAATATGGGATGCTTGTGGATCTCGAATGCCAAGACTTAGATTCTGGTCAAGAGATCCTGGGTTGCTCGGTAACAATAGATCATTCGAGTGACTTGCATGTTAGCAATGAAGTTTGGGCGAGATTGTACAATGTCTTTGTTGAGGATTATAACCCGAACATTCTTAAACTATAAGCTTACTATAAGTGAAAGCTTTTCATAAATAGTAGGTTTCCAAAAATAGAAACTTTTGAGAAATAGGAACTTTTCTCGAAAACCGTCACTGTTAATATAGTTGCTATATTAATAAACAAAATTTATGTCTGTTAGAGATTAACTAATCAAAGATTATATCTTTAGGTTAAGATCTCCGATCACTTACTCCGTTCATTCTTCTTTGCGTGAAATAACTTACTTGCTACTAAGGTGAACTTCATAGCCCCACTTTTTACTGTTTCATAACTGTTTTACAACTTTTGGGGTGAGACACATGCTTGCTTTATAACTGTTTTACGCTTAGACACAAGTACTAAATTGTTAACTATGCTGTCTTGCTTTGATTCATGCTAAATCCCTACCGTAATATCGTCAATTTCTACGTTTAAATGCAAACTTAATTATTGTGAGTAGGCCTATTGAGAGTAACGTCTCTAACCATTCGACCGTTGGTCTTTGGTTACATAATAATGATTCCACGACACTGACAGTACAAGGTGTCATAGGGTAAATTGTTTATTAGCGATATTACAAACTGCAGCAACACTTTTAGATTGATATATCTATATTGATCAACTTTAAACTAAATCTTGTGGTCTAAAACTTTGGATATTATTTATAAACCTGTGAATTTCACTCAGCCTTTTTGGTTGACACTTTAAGCATGTTTTGTCTCAGGTGATGATTGAGATAGCTGTTTGCAACTTTGTGATGATAGATTTGATGCTTGCATGGAGTCCACATCTCATATTATATTTTAGTTCATAAATATTTATTTTACATTTTAATAATAATGTAAACATTTATTACTGCTTCCGCTATTTTATTAACAAAGGTTTTATTTAAAAAGTCTCATATAGAGTCATTCTCGTTTATACAACTGTGTTATGATATGATTGGTATCAGAGCAGGCTGTTGTAGAGAACCAGGATTGCCTTTTAAGTGTGCCTTATACAATTAGGTACCTTAGCAATGTAGGACTACAACTTTCCTTGACTATAGTGCTTTTAAATATTAAATGCTACACTATACTTTAGAAACTTTACTTATCTTAGAATGCCGAGTCAATCTAAGAACTCTGCTCATTCTCCTAAGTACTATTCAATTTCGCCACCACATTTAAATGCGACACCGTTCTCGACATTCCTATGTCATCTATCATGGTTTTGTGTATTACATATGTATTACATGAAATATTATCCATGATTTTTGAAACTCCTATATTTGTTACTATTCATACTCAAACGTATATAACCTCCTTGTTATATCACGTACCTATATGCTTTATGCCTTCATACATCGGTTTGCGAATCAGAAAATGTCATTGAGTTATCGAGAATCTCAAAGACATTATAATGTCATCACTACTCATATTCATTACTTTTAAATCTTTGATTTCTCGTTATTTTTGATCATTGAATTTTCTAGACGGATGGCGTCTACGAAACTCTAGAATGGCAGGGTTTGGATTACCGATATAAAGGATCCTATAGCTCAAGCCCCTAGACCTGAATAGGTCATTACGAATTGAAAGTCTTTAATCGAAAGTTTATCTGATTACATACTTATCATTTTTAATCTAGACACGTCATATTGCAATTATTGCATAAATGGAGTATAGACAAATCATATCTTAACATATCTATCCCAATAAACTTTGTCTAAAACTTTTCCTAAATTTCCTCCGTAAATTACGGAAATATTTTTGCTACATATACATATTCAAGGGGACGAATATATCATTCAGTATTCAACACCCACTCGTATCAAAAACCCTAATTCCAATCATATAAGATGGATTTCTCACTTGATTCCTCGAACTCCTCGAGCTCCAATGGCAGCGTAACTGGAACAAACGAACCAACTGTAGTGACCCGAACTTTTCCATGTTTATATATATTAAATGAAATTGGTATATTTATATGATTAAATATTTTCAACATGTTAAGCAATCAAACTTGTTAAGACTTGATTATTTGAAATGAGTTTCATGTAGACAATTGACCACCAAAGTTGACCGGCGATTCACGATCTTTAAAACTTGTAAAAATTATATGATGTAATATATATATATATATATATATATATATATATATATATATATATATATATATATATATATATATATATATATATATATAGTTAACATGAAATTATGATAAGAAAGTATCTCACTAGGTATATTAACTATGAGCTATATACATAAAATGAGACTATTGAATTAAGAAACTCGAAACGATATATATAATGATTATTGTTATGACAACGTCTTACTAAGTACATATGTATCATATTAAGATATTGTTACACTATATTTAACATGATAAAATGATAATTATTTATATCATTAAGTATGTTAGCAATGAACTACATGTGTAAAACAAGACTACTAACATAAGGATTTCAAAACGAGACATATATGTAACGATTATCGTTGTAACGACACTTTAATGTATATATATCATATTAAGATATATTCATAAATCATAATATTATGATAATATAATAATTTAACATCTCATTAGATATAATAAACAATGGGTTAACAACATTAAATGAGATCGTTAACTTAAAGGTTTCAAAACAACACTTACATGTAACGACTAACGATGACTTAACGACTCAGTTAAAATGTATATACATGTAGTATTTTAAGATGTATTCTTACACTTTTGAAAGACTTCAAGACACATATCAAAGTACTTCTATTTAACAAAAATGCTTGCAATTGCATTCTCATTCATTTTCATCAACAATCCTACTCGTATGCACCCGTATTCGTACTCGTACAATACCCAGCTCCTAGACGTATATACTATTGGTATATACACATAATAATTCAGATCTTAGCAGCCCTTGTGAGTCACCAACACATATGGGAACCAAAAATATCTCACAAATGTACAAACTAATGGAGCCTATATGGAGACTAGCTCATTCACGTGAAAGCATACACACACAAACACATTTTCAATCACCTTTCATGCATCAAATTGATCTCTCTCAATTTTTCTCTCATTGTTCTAAATGGTCTTTAGCCTTTCCTTCATAATCTACATCAATCTAGCCCATAAATCCTAATCTATATCAACTTATAAAACAACTACTCAAGAAAACTTCAAGGACACTTTCAAGGTTGCAAGTCTACTTCCAAGCTTTCTAATCCATTCCAAGTAATCATATAAGATCAATAAACCTTTGTTATTTATAGTAGGTTACCTTTCTAATTCAAGGTAATATTCATATTCAAGCTTTGATTCAATTTCTATAACTATAAACTATCTTAATTCGAGTAAAAATCTTACTTGAACTTGTTTTCGTGTCATGATTCTACTTCAAGAACTTTCAAGCCATCTAAGATCCTTTGAAGCTAGATCATTTCTTGTCACTTCCAGTAAGTTTACCTACTAAACTTGAAGTAGTAATGATGTTCATAACATCATTCGATTCATATATATATAACTATCTTATTCGAAGATTTAAACTTGTAATCACTAGAACATAGTTTAGTTAATTCTAAACTTGTTCGCAAACAAAGTTAATCCTTCTAACTTAACTTTTAAAATCAACTAAACACATGTTCTATATCTATATGAGATGCTAACTTAATGATTTAAAACCTGGAAACACGAAGAACACCGTAAAACCGGACATATGCCGTCGTAGTAAAACCGGGGCTGTTTTGGGTTTGATAATTAAAAACTATGATAAACTTTGTTTTAAAAGTTGTTCTTCTGATAAAATGATTTTTATTATGAACATGAAACTATATCCAAAAATCATGATTAAACTCAAAGTGGAAGTATGTTTTTCAAAATGGTCATCAAGACGTCGTTTTTCGAATGTAATGACTACCTCTTACAAAATTGACTTGTAACCTATATTTCCGACTATAAACTTATACTTTTTCTGTTTAGTTTCATAAATTTCAGTTCATTATGAAACCATAGCAACTTGAATCACTCAAAACGGATTTAAAACGAAGAAGTTATGTGTAAAACAAGGTTGGATAATTTTTACTTGTTGTAGCTACGTGAAATTTGTAACAAATCTATACAAATCATAACTTAACTAACTTATATTGTATTATACATGTATTCTAACATATATTATGTAATCTTGGGATGCCATAGACACGTATACAATGTTTTGACATATCATATCGACCCATCTATATATATATATATCGAAACAACCATAGACACTCTATATGCAGTAATGCTTGAGTTAGCTACACAGGGTTGAGGTTGATTCCAAAATAATATATATACTTTGAGTTGTGATCTAGCCTGAGACTTGTATACACTGGGTCGTGGATTGATTCGAGATAATATATATATCGATTTATTTCTGTACATCTAACTGTGGACAACTAGTTGTAGATTACTAACGTTGGACTGCTAACTTAACAAACTTAAATTGTTAAAACGTAATAAAAAATGTTGTGAATATATTTCGATCATACTTTGATATATATGTATACATTTGTTATAGGTTCGTGAATCAACCCGTGTAGTGACCTGAACTTTTCCATGTTTATATATATTAAATGAAATTGTTATTTACATGATTAAGTGTTTCCAACGTGTTAAGCAATCAAACTTGTTAAGACTTGATTAATTGAAATAGGTTTCATATAGACAATTGACCACCCAAGTTGACCGATGATTCACGAAGGATAAAACTTGTAAAAACTATATGATGACATATATATGATTATATATATAGTTAACATGATATTATGATAAGTAAGTATCTCATTAGGTATTTTAACAATGAGTTATATACATAAAATTGAGTTTATTGAATTAAGAAACTCGAAACGGTATATATAACGATTATCGTTATAACAATGTCTTACTAAATACATATGAATCATATTAAGATATTGATACACTATATTTAATCATGATAAATGATAAGTAAACATGTCATTAAGTGTATTAACAATGAACTACGCATGTAAAAACAAGACTACTAACTTATGATTTCGAAACGAGACATATATGTAACGATTATCGTTGTAACAACATTTAACTGTATATATATCATACTAAGATATATTAATATATCATAATATCATGATAATGTAATAATTTAACATCTCATTAGATATAATAAACATTGGGTTAACAACATTTAACATGATCGTTAACTTAAAGGTTTCAAATCAACATTTACATGTAACGACTAACGATGACTTAACGACTCAGTTAAAATGTATATACATGTAGTGTTTTAATATGTATTCATACACTTTTGAAAGACTTCAAGACACTTATCAAAATACTTCTACTTAACAAAAATGCTTACAATTACATCCTCGTTCAGTTTCATCAACAATTCTACTCGTATGCACCCGTATTCGTACTCGTACAATACACAGCTTTTAGATGTATGTACTATTGGTATATACACTCCAATGATTAGATCTTAGAAGCCCATGTGAGTGACCTAACACATGTGGGAACCATCATTTGGAAACTAGCATTAAATATCTCATAAAATTACAAAAATATTAGTAATCATTCATGACTTATTTACATGTAAACAAAATTACACATCCTTTATATCTAATCCATATACCAATGACCAAAAACACCTACAAATACTTTCATTCTTCAATAATTGATCTCTCTCAAGTTCTATCTTCAAGTTCTAAGTGTTCTTCATAAATTCTATAAGTTCTAGTTTCATAAAATCAAGAATACTTCCAAGTTTGTTAGCTTACTTCCAATCTTGTAAAGTGATCATCCAACCTCAAGAAATATTTCTTATTTACAGTAATATATCTTTCTAATATAAGGTATTACTCATATTTAAACTTTGATTCAATTTCTATAACTATAACAATCTTATTTCGAGTGGAAATCTTACTTGAACTTGTTTTCGTGTCATGATTCTGCGTCAAGAACTTTCAAGCCATCCAAGGATCCTTTGAAGCTCGATCTATTTTTCTCATTTCCAGTATTTTTATCCACAAAACTTGAGGTAGTAATGATGTTCATAACATCATTCGATTCATATATATAAAACTACCTTATTCGAAGGTTTAAACTTGAAATCACTAGAACATAGTTTAGTTAATTCTAAACTTGTTCGCAAACAAAAGTTAATCCTTCTAACTTGACTTTTAAAATCAACTAAACACATTTTCTATATCTATATGATATGCTAACTTAATGATTTAAAACCTGGAAACATGAAAAACACCGTAAAACCGGACATACGCCGTCGTAGTAACACCGCTGGCTGTTTTGGGTTTGATAATTAAAAACTATGATAAACTTTGATTTAAAAGTTGTTATTCTAGGAAAATGATTTTTCTTATGAACATGAAACTATATCCAAAAATCATGGTTAAACTCAAAGTGGAAGTATATTTTTCAAAATGGTCATCAAGACGTCGTTCTTTCGACTGAAATGACTACCTTTTACAAAAACAACTTGTAACTTATATTTATGTCTACAAAACCTATAATTTTTCTATTTAGATTCATAAAATAGAGTTCAATATGAAACTATAGCAATTTGATTCACTCAAAACGGATTTAAAACGAAGAAGTTATGGGTAAAACAAGATTGGATATTTTTTGATTGTTGTAGCTACGGGCAATATTGTAACAATTCTATACAAATTATATCCTAGTTAACTTATATTGTATTATACATGTATTCTAATATATTATGTAATCTTGGGATACCATAGACACGTATGCAAATGTTTTGACGTATCATATCGATCAATGTATATATATTATTTGGAACAACCATAGACACTCTATATGCAGTAATGTTGGAGTTAGCTATACAGGGTTGAGGTTGATTCCAAAAATATATATACTTTGAGTTGTGATCTAGCCTGATACGTGTATACACTGGGTCGTGGATTGATTCAAGATAATATATATATCGATTTATTTCTGTACATCTAACTGTGGACAACTAGTTGTATGTTACCAACGAGGACAGCTGACTTAATAAACTTAAAACAGTAAAATGTATTAAAAATGTTGTAAATATATTTTGAACATACTTTGATATATATGTACATATTTGTTATAGGTTCATGAATTGACCAGTGGCCAAGTCTTACTCCAGACGAAGTAAAAATCTTTGAAAGTGAGTTATAGTTCCACTTTTAAAATTTAATATTTTGGGATGAGAATACATGCAGTTTTATAAATGTTTTACGAAATAGACACAAGTAAATGAAACTACATTATATGGGTGAATGATCGAAGATGAATATGCCCCTTTTGCTTGGTAGCCTAAGAATTAGTAAACCGATCTACTAATTGACGCGAATCCTAAAGATAGATCTATTGGGCCTAACGAAACCTATCTAAAGTACCGGATGCTTCAGTACTTCGAATTCATTTTTATCATGTCCGAAGGATTTCCTGGAATGATAGGGGATATTCTTATATGCATATTGTTAATGTCGGTTACCAGGTATTCACCATATGAATGATTTTTATCTCTATGTATGGGATGTATATTGAAATATGAAATCTTGTGGTCTATTATTATGATTTGATAATATATAGGTTAAACCTATAACCCACCAACATTTTTGTTGACGTTTTAAGCATGTTTATTCTCGGGTGATTATTAAGAGATTCCGCTGTTGCATACTAAAATAAGGACAAGATTTGGAGTCCATGCTTGTATGATATTATGTAAAAACTGCATTCAAGAAACTTATTTTTGATGTAATATATTCTTATTGTAAACCATTATGTAATGGTCGTGCGTAAACGGTATATTTTAGATTATCATTATTTGATAATCTACGTAATACTTTTTTAAACCTTTATAGATAAATTAAAGGTTATGGTTGTTTTAAAAATGAATGCAGTCTTTGAAAAACCTCTCATATAGAGGTCAAAACCTAGCGACGAAATCAATTAATATGGAATGTTTATAATCAATATGAACGGGACATTTCAACCCGTGGCCAAGTCTTACTTCCCGACGAAGTAAAAATCTGTGAAAGTGAGTTATAGTCCCACTTTTAAAATCTATTATTTTTGGGATGAGAATACATGCAGTTTTATAAATATTTTACAAAATAGACACAAGTGATCAAAATTACATTCTATGTTGAATTATCGAACCGAATATGCCCCTTTTTAGCTTGGTAGCCTAAGAATTGGTGTTTATGATAATTGCCACCAATTGACGCAAATCCTAAAGATAGATCTATTTGGCCCAACAAGCCTCATCCGAGTTATGGATGCTTTAGTACTTCGATTTATCATGTCCGATGTGAGTCCCGGAATGATGAGGATATTCTATATGCATCCTGTTAAGGTCGGTTACCAGGTGTTCATCATATGAATGATTTTTATGCAGATTGCATGTTATTGAGAAATGGAAATGAAAATCTTGTGGTCTATTATTACGATTTGATAAATATATAGGCTAAACCTATAACTCACCAATATTTTTGTTAACGTTTAAAGCATGTTTATTCTCAGGTGATTTTTAAGAGCTTCCGCTGTTGCATGCTAATTTATGGACAAGAGTTGGAGTCAGCATGCTTGTATAATATTGTTTAAAAACTGCATTCGAAGACATATATTGTTGTGTAATATTATTGTAAACCATTATGTAATGATCGTGTGAAAACGTTATATTTCAGATTATCATTTTTGATAATCGTCGTAATATTTTAAAGGTTATGGTTTGTTTTAAAATCGAATGCAGTCTTTGGAAACGTCTCATATGGAGGTCAAAACCTCGCAACGAAATCAATTAATATGGAACGTTTATAATCAATATGAACGGGACATTTCAGTTAGTATCCGAGCGTTGGTTTTAGAGAGCCAGAAATTTGCATTTATGTGTCTTACTGAGTTTGTTAGGATGCATTAGTGAGTCTGGACTTCGACCGTGTTTTCTTTAAAAATGATTGCTTAACACTTTTTGTTAGAAACTATATATTATTACCATGTAAATATTATGTGATATATTAATCTCTTACGTGTTTGATATTGTGTGATATATGTCAACCTCTAGTACAAATCCCATCGACTCACCTAATAATAATGAAGAGTCGAATATATTTTAGGAAGATTCACAAATTCCCGAGGAAGAGCCGGAAGAGGAGGAACCGGAAGAGGAGGAACCGGAAGAGGAGGAACCGGAAGAAGAGGAACTGGAAGAAGAACAGGTTTCGAAGGATGAAATATTAATAATTACAGAAAAATGATTAAATAAAAGAAAATCCTCAACCAATGGACCAAAGTTAAGAATGGTCAATGGTGTTTCCATCAAGGAAGCAAAATATTGGGAAAATTATCAGTTTTCTGATGAATCGGTTCCCGATGAGGATTCCGATAATGTTATAAAAATTACCTCTACCCAATTTGAAAAAGCAAAAGAAAACAATAAGGGAAAAGGCATCAAAATAGAAAAACCTGAGCTCAAAACAGATGAACTTTATGTTAACATGAAGTACCCTGATGGGGTGTACCGTAAGCACCCGTATTTCTTAAACTTTCACTATAACCCGGGAACATCTAAGCCACCAGGTTTTTCTAGACCATTTGAGAAAAGAACGGCTCGTATTAGGGGAGCACCATATATCCCTAGGAAATTAGCGAAACGAACCAAGTCCGAAGAAGAAGAAACGAGTGAGTCGGAATAAAGAGTTGTAACCATGTTGTGTAATATATGTATTGTAGTGTGTTTGAATTTTTATGTTATATTTAAAAATTGCTTGTATTGTTTGTTAATTATTTTTTTTATGAATCTAATCCTTTTATATTTTACAGTATAAAAACAAAAATGGACGTTAAGGATAGACAACCAAAAATTTTAGAAGACCTACCAGGGGATATGATTGATGAAATCTTGTCTAGAGTCGGGCAGAATTTATCAGCACAATTATTTACGGAAAAATTAGTTTGTCGAACGTTTGAAAGACATTCCAGGCATGCCTTAGTTTATAAAAGGCTTTCCTTTGAAAGATGGGGTATATCACATTGGGGAGACTTTAAGTTACGGCAAGTTTTCTTTAAGGCATTTAGTGCGAGAAACCCAGATGCAATTTTACGCTACGGGTTAAGAACCTATTTTGACTCAACATATCCCAACATAGGACTCCGTTCTTTAGAAAGAGCTTCTAACATGCAACATAAAAAAGTATGTTATGCTTACGGGTTAATAGTGTTCGCTTCTCACCAAATTGAGAAAAAGAACATTAGGTTGCAACTTTTAAATAAAACATTCCCACAAGTGACGGACTCGGTAGTTGAGGAGAGAAACAAGGTTTTTAGATTGTTACGGGGCTGTTGGGCATTACGTAACCCTCGTCCTTTTGACGACATTACAACATGCTGTCTAGCCAACGGTCACAATGGTTATTTTCTACAAGACCAAGGATGGGAAATAATACTAGTAAAACCCGAATGCATGACTTGTTTCTGGACTTATGAATTACGTGTCTTTATTTCTTTTGCTGAACGACTTACGTATTAACTAGAATTGCCTTTATAGCTACCGTGTAGCAAAGTTATTATGTGCTATATTTTATCCTATATGTATAATAGTGGTATTGTATGTTTGTAAAATATTGTATAAAAGTTTGAACGCGAAATATTATTGTAATAAGTTTTTCATATAGAATCGTAGTAGTTGAATTGTATAGTAGCTACTAAGTATGAACTTAACGAGTAGGTACTACCCGAATTAAAACTATAAAATGCTAATATGAAGAAAAAGCTTTTATAAATAAGTTCATATTATGCTACGAAATACTATTGACTACTCTTAAATTCTATATGATTAACTCAATTCTTTTAGCTATTTTTATAGGAAATGGCACCGACGACTCGTCAGAACTTGAACATGAGTGAGGAAGACTTCCGTGTTTTCCTTGCTGCGAACATAGCCGCAGTGCAGGCCGCAATGCAAAATAACAACAATAACTCTGGTTCTACCCGTGGAACTAATTCCACAAGAAATCGTGTAGGATGCTCCTACAAAGAATTCACTGCCTACAAACCTTTGGAATTTGATGGAACCGAGGGTCCAATCGGATTGAAACGGTGGACCGAGAAGGTTGAATCAGTGTTTGCCATAAGTAAATGTACTGAAAAAAACAAAGTAAAGTACGGTACGCATACCTTCACAGGTACTGCGTTAACATGGTGGAATACCTATCTCGAGCAGGTAGGACAAGATGCTGCTTACGCACTACCGTGGTTAGCATTCAAGCACTTGATGAACGAGCAGTATCATCCCAGAAACGAGGTCAATAAGCTCAAGGTAGAGCTTAGAGGATCACGGACTCAAGGTTTCGATATCACCACGTACGAACGACGATTCATAGAGTTGTGCCTATTGTGTCCTAACATGTTTGAAGACGAAGAAGAGAAGATCGATGCATTTGTAAAAGGGTTACCAGAAAGGATTCAAGAAGATGTGAGTTCATACGAGCCCGCCTCCATACAAAAGGCAATTCGAATGGCTCACAAACTAGTGAACCAGATCGAAGGCAGGATTAAAGAGCAGGCGACTGAAGAGGCTAACATGAAACAAGTCAAGAGAAAGTGGGAAGAAACCAGTGACAAGAGTCACCAATACAACAACAACAATCACAATCACAATCGCAATAACTATCCCAACAACCGCAACATCAATCGCAACAACAACAATCAAAATCCCAACAACAACTTCAACAAACGTCCCAACAACAGCTACAATAAATGTTCCTACAACAATAACAACAACAACAATAACAACAGCAACAACAACAACAACAATCCCAACAAAAATCTCAATAACAACAATGGCGACAACAATCAGAAAACTCCATGCTATAGGTGTGATGGATATCATCCGGATAAATACTGTAAGGTTGTATGTACCAAATGTAAAAGACCGGGTCATGGTGCGATGAAGTGTGAAACTTTTGGACCAACGATTAGAGGAATAAATACCGCCCACATTGTTTGTTTCGGATGCGGGAAGAAGGGCCACTTCAGAACTACGTGCCTAAACCAGGGAAATAATGATTGGCAAAGCCGTGGGAGAGTTTTTAACATTAATGCGGAAGAAGCGCAGGAAGACCCGGAGCTTGTTACGGGTACGTTTCTTATCGATGAAAAACCTACTTATGTTTTATTTGATTCGGGTGCGGATAGAAGCTATATGAGTAGAGATTTTTGTGCTAAATTAAGTGGTCCATTGACACCTTTGAATAATAAATTTTTACTCGAATTAACAAACGTTAATTAATCTCAGCAGATAAAATATGTCGGAATCGAGAAATTAAACTGGTTAGCGAAACATTTAAGATTGACTTGATACCAGTAGAGTTAGGGAGTTTTGAAGTGATAATCGGTATGGACTGGTTGAAAGAAGTGAAAGCAGAGATCGTTTGTTATAAAAATGTAATTCGCATTATACGAGAAAAAGGAAAACCCTTAATGGTGTACGGAGAAAAGGGCAACGCGAAGTTAAATCTTATTAGTAACCTGAAGGCGCAAAAACTAATAAGAAAAGGTTGCTATGCTGTGCTAGCACACGTCGAGAAAGTCAATTCCGAAGAAAAGAACATCAATGATGTTCCCGTCATAAAAGAATTTCCCTATGTATTTTCGAAAGAATTACCGGGACTACCTCCACACCGATCCGTTAAATTTCAAATAGACCTTGTACCGAGAACTGCACTAATAGCTCGTGCTCCATACAGACTCGCACCCAACGAAATGAAGGAACTTCTGAGCCAATTACAAGAACTTTTAGAGCGTGGTTTCATTCGACCAAGCACATCACCGTGGGGAGCTCCTGTTTTATTTGTCAAGAAGAAGGATGGTACATTTAGGTTGTGTATCGACTACCGAGAGTTGAACAAACTTACCATCAAGAACCGCTACCCACTACCGAGAATCGATGACTTATTTGATCAACTACAAGGCTCGTCGGTTTATTCAAAGATTGATTTACGTTCTGGGTATCATCAAATGCGAGTGAAGGAGGATGATATTCCAAAGACTACTTTTAGGACGCGTTACGGTCATTACGAGTTTATGGTTATATCGTTGGGTTGACTAACGCACCAGCTGTGTTCATGGACCTCATGAACCGAGTGTGTGGACCATACCTTGAAAAGTTTGTCATTGTTTTCATCGATGACATACTTATTTACTCAAAGAATAACCAAGAGCACGAAGAACATTTGAGAAAAGTGCTAGATTTGTTGAGGAAAGAAAAACTGTACGCCAAGTTTTCAAAGAGTGCATTTTGGTTGGAAGAAGTTCAATTCCTCGGACACATAGTGAACAAAGAAGGTATTCAGGTGGATCCAGCAAAGATTGAAATCGTTGAAAAGTGGGAAACCCCGAAAACTTCTAAGCATATACGCCAATTTTTAGGACTGGCTGGTTACTACAGAAGGTTCATCCAAGATTTTTCCAAAATAGCAAAACCCTTGACTGCATTAACGCATAAAAGGAAGAAATTTGAATGGAAGGATGAGTAGGAGAAAGCATTTCAATTGTTGAAGAAAAAGTTAACTACGGCACCTATATTGTCATTGCCTGAAGGGAATGATGATTTTGTGATATATTGTGACGCCTCAAAGCAAGGCCTCGGCTGTGTATTAATGCAACGAACGAAGGTAATTGCTTATGCATCCAGACAATTGAAGATTCACGAGCAAAATTATACGACTCACGATTTGGAATTGAGCGTTGTTTTTTTGCATTAAAGAATTGGAGGCACTACTTATATGGGGTTAAAAGTATTATATATACCGACCACAAAAGTCTCCAACATATATTTAATCAGAAATAACTGAACATGAGATAGCGTAGGTGGATTTAACTGTTGAATGATTACGACTTTGAGATTCATTACCACCAGGGGAAGGCAAATGTGGTGGCCGACGCCTTGAGCAGAAAGGATAGAGAACCTGTACGAGTAAAAACTATGAATATAATTATTCATACTAACCTTACTACTCAAATAAAGGAGGCGCAACAGGGAGTTTTAAAAGAGGGAAATTTAAAGAATGAAATACCCAAAGGATCGGAGAAACATCTTAATATTCGGGAAGACGAAACCCGGTATAGGGCTGAAAGAATTTGGGTACCAAAGTTTAGAGATGTGAGAGAAATGGTACCTAAGGAAGCACATAAAACCAGATACTCAATACATCCCGAAGCGGGAAAGATATACAAAGATCTTAAGAAGCACTTTTGGTGGCCGGGTATGAAAGCCGATATTGCTAGATATGTGGGAGAATGTTTGACGTGTTCTAAGGTCAAAGCTGAACATCAAAAACCATCAGGTCTACTTCAACAACCTGAAATCCTGGAATAGAAATGGGAAAATATTACCATGGATTTCATTACTAAATTGCCAAGGACTGCAAGTGGTTATGATACTATTTGGGTAATAGTCGATCGTCTCACCAAGTCAGCACACTTTCTGCCAATGAGAGAAGATGATAAAATAGAGAAGTTGGCGAGATTATACTTGAAGGAAGTTGTCTCTAGACATGGAATACCAATCTCTATTATCTCTGATAGAGATGGCAGATTTGTTTCAAGGTTTTGGCAGACATTACAGCAAGCATTGGGAACTCGTCTAGACATGAGTACTACCTATCATCCACAAACTGATGGGCAGAGCGAAAGGACGATACAGACTCTTGAAGACATGCTATGAACATGTGTTATTGATTTTGGAAACAGTTGGGATTGACATCTATCATTAGCAGAATTTTCCAACAACAACAGTTACCACTCGAGTATCGAAATGGCACCGTTCGAAGCACTTTATGATAGAAAGTGCAGATCTCTGATTTGTTGGAATGAATTGGGGGATAGATAGATTACGGGTCCGGAGATAATTCAATAAAATACCGAGAAAATCATCCAAATTAAACAACGGTTGAAAACCGCTCAGAGTCGACAAAAGAGCTTCGCGGACCTTAAAAGGAAAGATATAGAATTTGAAATTGGAGAGATGGTCATGCTTAAGGTTTCACCTTGGAAAGGTGTTGTTCAATTTGGTAAACGGGGGAAACTAAATCCAAGATACATTGGACCATTCAAGATTATAGATAGTGTCGGACCAGTAGCCTACCGACTTGAATTACCTCAACAACTCGCCAATGTACATAATACCTTTCACGTCTCGAATCTGAAGAAGTGCTTAGCTAAAGAAGATCTCACTATTCCTTTAGACGAAATTAAAATCAAAGAAAAACTACAATTCGTTGAAGAACCCGTCGAGATAATGGATCGTGAGGTTAAAAGGCTCAAGCAAAATAAGATACCGATCGTCAAGGTTCGATAGAATGCTCGTAGGGGACCCGAGTTCACCTGGGAGCGTGAAGATCAAATGAAGCTGAAATACCCGTACCTATTTCCAGAAGATTCGTCAACACCTTCTACAGCTTAAAATTTCGGGACGAATTTTATTTAACGGGTAGGTACTGTAGTGACCCGAACTTTTCCATGTTTATATATATTAAATGAAATTGGTATATTTACATGATTAAATGTTTTCAAAATGTTAAGCAATCAAACTTGTTAAGACTTGATTATTTGAAATGAGTTTCATGTAGACAATTGACCACCCAAGTTGACCGGTGATTCACGAACGTTAAAACTTGTAAAAATTATATGATGTTATATATATATATATATATATATATATATATATATATATATATATATATATATATATATATATATATATATATATATATATATATATATATATATATATATATATATATATATATATATATATATATATATATATATATATATATATATATATATATATAGTTAACATGATATTATGATAAGAAAGTATCTCACTAGGTATATTAACTATGAGTTATATACATAAAATGAGACTATTGAATTAAGAAACTCAAAACGATATATATAACGATTATCGTTATGACAACGTCTTACTAAGTACATGTGTATCATATTAAGATATTGTTACACTATATTTAACATAATAAAATGATAATTATTTATATCATTAAGTATGTTAGCAATGAACTACATGTGTAAAACAAGACTACTAACTTAAGGATTTCAAAACGAGACATATATGTAACGATTATCGTTGTAATGACACATTAATGTATATATATCATATTAAGATATATTCATACATCATAATATCATGATAATGTAATAATTTAACATCTCATTAGATATAATAAACAATAGGTTAACAACATTAAATGAGATCGTTAACTTAAACGTTTCAAAACAACACTTACATGTAACGACTAACGATGACTTAACGACTCAGTTAAAATGTATATACATGTAGTATTTTAAGATGTATTCTTACACTTTTGAAAGACTTCAAGACACATATCAAAGTACTTCTATTTAACAAAAATGCTTGCAATTGCATTCAAGGTGTCATAGGGTAAATTGTTTAGTAGCGATATTACAAACTGCAACAACAATTTTAGATTGATATATCTATATTGATCAACTTTAATGTAAATCTTGTGGTCTAAAACTTTGGATATTATTTATAAACCTGTGAATTTCACTCAACCTTTTTGGTTGACACTTTAAGCATGTTTTGTCTCAGGTGATGATTGAGCTAGCTGTTTGCAACTTTGTGGTGATAGATTTAATGCTTGCATGGAGTCCACATCGCATATTATATTTTAGTTCATAAACATTTATTTTACATTTTAATAAAAATGTAAACATTTATTACTGCTTTCGCTGTTTTATTAACAAAGGTTTTATTTAAAAAGTCTCATATAGAGTCGTTCTCGTTTATACAACCGTGTTATGATATGATTGGTCACAATTATCCTTGGTCCATTTTGGGGGTGTGACATGTCAAGTGTAAGATTTATTCAGATCACAAGAGCCTAAAACATATTTTTGATCAACGAGATTTGAATTATCATCAATGTAGATGGATGGATGTGGTAAAAGATTACGATTGTGAAATACTTTATCATCCGGGCAAGGCGAATGTGGTCGCGGATGCGTTGATTCGAAAGAGTCAACATTCGGCGATACAAGTAGGATCGTTACGCATGATTATTACTAACGATTTTCTTGTAAAGCTTGGTGAGATTCAAATCGAAGCTTTTGGTAACAACAAACATGAGGAATGAATCGTGGGCCAAACAGAGTTCATTACCTTAGGCCCGCATGGTTTGTTATCCTTTCAAGGACGGGTGTGGGTGCCTAAAATGGGTGATAATCGACGAGTGCTACTTGATGAAGTGCATAAGTCAAAGTATTCCATTTACCCGGGCGCAACGAAAATGTATCTTGATTTAAGAAAGGAGTATTGGTGGCCGGGCATGAAACGTGATGTTGTTAAGTATTTTGAACAATGCGTCACGTGTTTGCAAGTTAAGGCCGAACACCAAAAGCCGTATGGTATGTTACAACCCTTAGAAATCCCGAAATGGAAATGGGAGCACATTACAATGGATTTCATTACAAAGTTACCAAAGACGACGAGAACCCAATTTGATTCGATTTGGGTGATAGTAAATCGACTGACGAAAAGTGCTTTGTTTCTTCCCATTAGGGAAGCGATATCATCGGAGAGCTTGGCTAAATTGTTTATCAAGGAAGTGATATCGAGGCATGGGGTCCCTATATCTATCATTTCGGATCGAGATACCAGTTTCACATCTCAATTTTGGGAAAAGTTTCATGAAGATATGGGTACACAATTGAAATTGAGCACGGCGTACCATCCTCAAACGGACGGTCAAACTGAATGTACGAATCAAACATTGGAGGATATGTTACGGGCGTGTATTATCAATTTCGGTGGTAGTTGGGATGAGAACTTACCTTTGGTGGAATTCTCGTACAACAATAGCTATCATGCTAGTATTGGAATGCCACCATATGAGATGCTTTATGGGCGTCGGTGTCGAACTCCCATCTGTTGGGGTGAAGTGGGTCAAAGAGAAATCGGGAGCACGGATTTGGTTTTAGAGATGAATAGCAAGATTGTTATGATTCGGGCTCATTTGAAAAAGGCTCAAGATAGACAAACGTCGTATGCCGACAAACGAAGGCGACCGATTGAATTCCAAGAAGGCGACATGGTGATGCTTAAAGTTTTGCCATGGAAAGGTGTTATTCGGTTTCGAAAATGAGGAAAGTTGGCTCCTTGGTTTATTGGTCCTTTTAAGATTTTAGCTCGTGTTGGTGAAGTTGCGTATCGTTTGGAATTACCCGAAGAGCTTGCGGGGATCCATAATACGTTTCATGTTTCCCATCTCCATAAGTGTCTTGCGGATGATTCTTCATGGGTACCATTAGACGAGATTGAGCTAAACAACAAGTTAGAGTATGTTGAGAAGCCGATTGCTATACTCGATGAAAAGGTAAAGAGGTTGAGACATAAAGAGGTGAGAACTTTTAAAGTTCAATGGAGTCGTAGTAAAGGTTCCGAGTTTGTAATGGTGTATCTTCCTGCTTGTCATGCGGCTTGGATCGCGAGGACACGCTCCGATTCAAGTGGGGGAGAGTTGTAACACCCCATTTTCTTCATACGTGTCTTAAGGTACTTATTTAATCGTTAAAACTTTTATAGTTCGCTCGTTTATGTGATGAAATGAAATAAAGTGTTAGTTGATGTATATATATATATATATATATATATATATATATATATGTATATATATATATATATATATATATATATATATATATATATATATATATATATATATATATATATATATATATGTTTGAGAATGTATGCATGTATAAGTATATGCATGGGTGTTGATAGTGTTAAGTCGTGTGAGACTTAAATACGAAGTTTAAACATATACAAGAAGTGTGAACGAGGTGTACAAGTCGATTAAATCGATAGTTGTGTTAAGTTGTCAAAATGGTCAGTTGTAGGCCATTGCCACGCCGCGAGGTTCCTGGGCGCGCCACGACATATAAAGCAAACCAAGATCAGGAGTGGATTAAAAAAGCTCGAAAATCTAGTGTATTGCCGCGCCGCGGCAATACAGGTCGCGCCGCGACAAACCTGCAGATCTGACCCGTTTTTCTTATTTAAAAAGGGGTGGTCCAAGGGTATTTTCATCTTTTCATGTATGAATCTGATTGGGACATTAAATCTCACCCACTTATCCATCTTTAATTCATTTTCTTTTCCGTTTTCTTTCCATTCTCTCTTCCAAAACATAAAACCCATTTGGATTAAAAATGAGATTCGAAGGTGAAGACTTGTGATTCGATCTTTAGAGAAAATAGGAAATTTGTTCTCCTCGTTCTTAGCAACGACTTGATAGTATTGGTATGTCTTAACTCAATGTTTTGAGTTTTAGTTAAATTATGGCTAGGGTTTTGTTCATTTGAGACTTGTAAGACCCATTTGGAGGTTAAATGGGTGAATTTGGGTAATATTGATGTAAGAAAACCCTAATAGCTATAATCTAGGGTTTTAGTCTTATGAATTGAGATTTGTAAGTGTTAAATTGTGTTGTTAGTCACTAATACACTTGTAAACGATGAAAGATTTGTTAATGAGTTAAGTTTGACCAAAACTTGTAATTCAACATGCTAAAATGGGTCAAATGGGAAATGTTGACCTAGTTGGGTGAGATGGGTATGAAATACTCTAAGTTTGTGTTAGTTGGAGTTAGTAGACTCTAATCACTAGCTTTTAGTGATTTATGACGAGTCATTGCCATTAATGGGCGGTTTTGGTGGATGTGAGTCATTTAATGCATTAGGTCATCAAATGCTCAAGAGTAAGTGTTGGTGGTTAATTCCACTATTTTGTATGTTAATTAAATGCATAATGTGATAGGTGCATTACATTGAAGGTTGCGAGCTTGATTTTCTAGTTCACCAAAGACGATAAGGTGAGTGGAATAATTATGCATATGTGTATATGGCGTATTTATTTGTGAATGTTATGATATGAACCACGAGCCGGTAGTACCATAGCATGTATGTGACGAGTGTCAAAGTGTGAACCACGAGCCGGTAGCACTATAAAATAAAGTGTGAACCACGAGCCGGTAGCACTATAAAATGAGGTGTGAACCACGAGTCGCTAGCGCCAAAGTGTGAACCACGAGCCGGTAGCACTATAAACAAGTGAGACTCAAATGCGTAGTGGCGTGAACCACGAGCCGATAGCGTCATAGCATTGCGTATGGTGTGAACCACGAGCCGGTAGCACCATAGCGTTTATGGTTAACCATATTATGTTGTTGGATAATTGTTTAGCATGTTATATTTATATATATATTGTGTTAAGTATATACTAATGTGGTGTTGTGATAGTGTACGAGTTGTTAGCATTATGAGTATGACGGCATGTTGTTTGAGTTATATTTGCGTATGAGGTATTGGGTGGGTGCGATTGCAAATAGATGGGTTATATATGTGTATGTATAATTATTGTACTCACTAAGCCTTGCTTACCCTCTCATTGTTTACATTTTTAGGCGCGAACTCGGAGAAAGGAAAAGGAGTTATGGGGCATTATGAAATGTCTCGTTCATATTGATTATAAACGTTCCATATTAATTGATTTCGTTGCGAGGTTTTGACCTCTATATGAGACGTTTTTCAAAGACTGCATTCATTTTTAAAACAACCATAACCTTTATTTTATCAATAAAGGTTTCAAAAGCATTACGTACAATATCAAATAATGATAATCTAAAATATACTAATTACACACGACCATTACATAATGGTTTACAATAGAAATATATTACATCGACATATATTTCTTGAATGCAGTTTTTAAACAATATCATACAAACATGGACTCCAAATCTTGTCCTTATTTTAGTATGTAACAGCGGAAGCTCTTAGTATTCACCTGAGAATAATAATGCTTTAAACGTCAACAAAAATGTTGGTGAGTTATAGGGTTAACCTATATATATCAAATCGTAACAATAGACCACAAGATTTCATATTTCAATACACATCCCATACATAGAGATAAAAATCATTCATATGGTGAACACCTGGTAACCGACATTAACAATATGCATATATAAGAATATCCCCATCATTCCGGGACACCCTTCGGATATGATATAAATTTCGAAGTACTAAAGCATCCGGTACTTTGTATCAGGTTTGTTAGGCCCAATAGATCTATCTTTAGGATTCGCGTCAATTAGGGTGTCTGTTCCCTAATTCTTAGATTACCAGACTTAATAAAAAGGGGCATATTCGATTTTGATAATTCAACCATAGAATGTAGTTTCAAACTTGTGTCTATTTTGTAAATCATTTATAAAAACCTGCATGTATTCTCATCCCAAAAATATTAGATTTTAAAAGTGGGACTATAACTCACTTTCACAGATATTTCCTTCCTCGGAAATAAGACTTGGCCACGGATCGATTCACGAACCTATAACAAATATGTACATATATTTCAAAGTATGTTCAAAATATATTTACAACATTTTTAATACGTTTTACTATTTTAAAATTATTAAGTCAGCTGTCCTCGTTAGTAACCTACAACTAGTTATCCACAGTTAGATGTACAGAAATAAATCGATATATATTATCTTGAATCAATCCATGACCCAGTGTATACACGTCTCAGGCTAGATTACAACTCAAAGTATATATATTTTTGGAATCAACCTCAACCCTGTATAGCTAACTCCAATATTACTGCATATAGAGTGTCTATGGTTGTTCCAAATAATATATATACATGGGTCGATATGATATGTCAAAACATTTACATACGTGTCTATGGTATCCCAAGATTACATAATATATTAGAATACATGTATAATTCAATATAAGTTAGCTAGGATATGATTTGTATAGATTTGTTAAACATTTTCCGTAGCTAAAATAATCAAAAAATATCCTATCTTGTTTTACCCATAACTTCTTCATTTTAAATCCATTTTGAGTGAATCAAATTGCTATGGTTTCATATTGAACTCAAATTTAAGAATATAAACAGAAAAAGTATAGGTTTATAGTCAGAAATTTAAGTTACATGCAAATTACTAAAGAGGTAGTCATTTCCGTCGAAAGAACGACATCTTGATGACCATTTTGAAAAACATACTTTCACTTTGAGTTTAACCAAGATTTTTGGATATAGTTTCATGTTCTTATCATAGTTTTTAATTATCCAAACCAAAACAGCCCCCGGTTTCACTACGACGGCGTATATCCGATTTTATGGTGTTCATCATGTTTCCAAGTTTTAAATCATTAAGTTAGCATATCATATAGATATATAAAATGTGTTTAGTTGATTTTAAAAGTTAAGTTATAAGGATTAACTTTTGTTTGTGAACAAGTTTAGAATTAACTAAACTATGTTCTAGTGATTACAAGTTTAAACCTTCGGATAAGATAGCTTTATATGTATGATTCGAATGATGTTATGAACATCATTACTACCTCAAGTTTTCTGTATAAAACTACTGGAAATGAGAAAAATGGATCAAGCTTCAAAGGATCCTTGGATGGCTTGAAAGTTCTTGGAGCAGAATCATGACACGAAAACAGTTCAAGTAAGATTTTCATTCGAAATAAGATTGTTATAGTTGTAGAAATTGAATCAAAGTTTGAATATGAATATTACCTTGAATTAGAAAGATAACCTACTATAAATAACAAAGGTTCCTTGATCTTAGATGATTACTTGGAATGGATTAGAAAGCTTGGAAGTAGACTTGCAAACTTGGAAGTATTCTTGATTTTTATGAAACTATACTTATGGAACTTATGAAGAACACTTAGAACTTGAAGATGGAACTTGAGAGAGATCAATTAGATGAAGAAAATTGAAGAATGAAAGTGTTTGTAGGTGTTTTTGGTCGTTGGTATATGGATTAGATAAAAAGGATATGTAATTTTGTTTTCATGTAAATAAGTCATGAATGATTACTAATGTTTTTGTAATTTTATGAGATATTTCATGCTAGTTGCCAAATGATGGTTCCCACATGTATTAGGTGACTCAAATGGGCTGCTAAGAGCTGATCATTAGGGTGTATATACCAATAGTACATACATCTAAAAGCTGTGTATTGTACGAGTACGAATACGGGTGCATACGAGTAAAATTGTTGATGAAACTGAACGAGGATGTAATTGTAAGCATTTTTGTTATGTAGAAGTACTTTGATAAGTGTCTTGAAGTCTTTCAAAAGTGTATGAATACATATTAAAACACTACATGTATATACATTTTAACTGAGTCGTTAAGTCATCGTTAGTCGTTACATGTAAATGTTGTTTTGAAACCTTTAGGTTAACGATCTTGTTAAATGTTGTTAACCCATTGTTTATTATATCTAAAGAGATTTTAAATTATTACATTATCATGATGTTATGATATATTAATATATCTTAGTATGATATAAATATATATATATATAGTTAAATTTTGTTACAACGATAATCGTTACATATATGTCTCGTTTCAAAATCATTAAGTTAGTAGTCTTGTTTTTACATATGTAGTTCATTGTTAATACACTTAATGACATGTTTACTTATCATTTATCATTATTAAACATAGTGTAACAATATCTTAATATGATTCATATGTAATTAGTAAGACGTTGTTATAACGATAATCGTTATATATATCGTTTTGAGTTTCTTAATTCAAAGAACACAATTTTATGTACATAACTCATTGTTAAAATACCTAATGAGATAATTACTTATCATAATATCATGTTAACTATATATATAATCATATATATGTCATCATATAGTTTTTACAAGTTTTAACGTTCGTGAATCACCGGTCAACTTGGGTTGTCATTTGTCTATATGAAACCTATTCCAATTAATCAAGTCTTAACAAGTTTGATTGCTTAACATGTTGAAAACACTTAATCATGTAAATATCAATTTCATTTAATATATATAAACATGGAAAAGTTCGGGTCACTACAGTACCTACCCGTTAAATAAATTTCGTCCCGAAATTTTAAGCTGTTGAAAGTGTTGACGAATCTTCTGGAAATAGATGCGGATATTTCTTCTTCATCTGATCTTCACGCTCCCAGGTGAACTCGGGTCCTCTACGAGCATTCCATCGAACCTTAACAATCGGTATCTTGTTTTGTTTAAGTCTCTTAACCTCACGATCCATTATTTCGACGGGTTCTTCAATGAATTAAAGTTTTTCATTGATTTGGATTTCGTCCAACGGAATAGTGAGATCTTCTTTAGCAAAACATTTCTTCAAATTTGAGACGTGAAAAAGTGTTATGTACAGCCGCGAGTTGTTGAGGTAGCTCCAGTTGGTAAGCTACTAGTCCGACACGATCAATAATCTTGAATGGTCCAATGTACCTTGGATTTAGTTTCCCCTGTTTACCAAATCGAACAACGCCTTTCCAAGGTGAAACCTTAAGCATGACCATTTCTCTAATTTCAAACTCTATATCTTTTCTTTTACTGTCCGCGTAGCTCTTTTGTCGACTCTGGGCGGTTTTCAATCGTTGTTGAATTTGGATGATTTTCTCGGTAGTTTCTTGTATTATCTCCGAACTCGTAATCTATCTATCCCCCACTTCATTCCAACAAATTGGAGACCTGCACTTTCTACCATAAAGTGCCTCAAACAGCGCCATCTCAATACTAGAATGATAACTGTTGTTGTAGGAAAATTCTGCTAACGGTAGGTGTCGATCCCAACTATTTTTGAAATCAATAACACATGCTCGTAGCATGTCTTCAAGCGTTTGTATCGTCCTTTCGCTCTGCCCATCAGTTTATGGATGATAGGCAGTACTCATGTCTAGACGAGTCCCCAATGTTTGTTGCAACGTCTGCCAGAACCTTGAAACAAATCTACCATCCCTATCAGAGATAATAGAGACGGGTATTCCATGTCTGTAGATAACCTCCTTCAAATACAATCGCGCCAACTTCTCTATTTTGTCATCTTCTCTCATTGGCAGGAAGTGTGCTGACTTGGTGAGATGATCAACTATTACCCAAATAGTATCATAACCACTTGCAGTCCTTGGTAATTTAGTAATGAAATCCATGGTAATGTTTTCCCATTTCCATTCAGGGATTTCAGGTTGTTGTAGTAGACCTGATGGTTTCTGATGTTCAGCTTTGACCTTAGAACACGTCAAACATTCTCCTACATATTTAGCAATATCGGCTTTCATACCCGGCCACCAAAAGTGTTTCTTGAGATCTTTATACATCTTCCCCGCTCCGGGATGTATTGAATATCTGGTTTTATGTGCTTCCTTAAGTACCATTTCTCTCACATCTCCAAACTTTGGTACCCAAATTCTATCAGCCCTATATCGGATTCCGTCTTCCCGAATATTAAGATGTTTCTCTGATCCTTTGGGTATCTCATTCTTCAACTTTCCTTCTTTTACAACCCCCTGTTGCGCCTCCTTTATTTGAGTAGTAAGGTTAGTACGAATAATTATATTCATAGCTTTTACCCGTATAGGTTCTCTGTCCTTTCTACTCAAAACGTCAGCTACCACATTCGCCTTCCCTGGGTGGTATCGAATCTCAAAATCATAATCATTCAACAGTTCAATCCACCTGCGTTGTCTCATATTCAGTTTCTTCTGATTAAATATATGTTGGAGACTTTTGTGGTCGGTATATATAATACTTTTGACCCCATATAAATAATTCCTCCAAGTCTTTAATGCAAAAACAACAGCACCCAATTCCAAATCATGAGTCGTATAATTTTGTTCGTGAATCTTCAATTGTCTAGACGCATAAGCAATCACCTTCGTTTGTTACATTAATACACAACTGAGACCTTGCTTTGATGCGTCACAATAAATCACAAAATCATCATTCCCTTCAGGCAATGACAATATAGGTGCCGTAGTTAGCTTTTTCTTCAATAACTGAAACGCCTTCTCTTGTTCATCCTTCCATTCAAATTTCTTCCCTTTATGCATTAATGCAGTCAAGGTTTTTGCTATTTTGGAGAAATCTTGGATGAATCTTCTGTAGTAACCAGCCAATCCTAAAAATTGACGTATATGCTTCGGAGTTTTTGGGGTTTCCCACTTTTCAACGGTTTCGATCTTTGCCGGGTCCACCTGGATACCTTCTTTGTTCACTATGTGACCGAGGAATTGAACTTCTTCCAACCAAAATGCACACTTTGAAAACTTAGCTTACAGTTTTTCTTTCCTCAATACTTCTAGCACTTTTCTCAAATGTTCTTCGTGCTCTTGATCATTCTTTGAGTAAATAAGTATGTCATCGATGAAAACAATGACAAACTTGTCAAGATATGGCCCACACACTCGGTTCATAAGGTCCATGAACACAGCTAGTGCGTTAGTCAATCCAAACGGCATAACCATAAACTCGTAATGACCATAACGCGTCCTAAAAGCAGTTTTTGGAATATCATCCTCCTTTACTCACATTTGATGATATTCAGAACGTAAATCGATTTTCGAATAAACCGACGAGCCTTGTAGTTGATCAAATAAGTCATCAAATCTCGGCAGTGGATAACGGTTTTTGATGGTAAGTTTATTCAACTCTCTGTAGTCAATACACAACCTAAATGTACCATCCTTCTTCTTGACAAACAAAACAGGAGCTCCCCATGGTGATGTGCTTGGTCGAATGAAACCACGTTCTAATAGTTCTTGCAGTTGGCTTTGCAGTTCTTTCATCTCGCTGGGTGCGAGTCTGTAAGGAGCACGAGCTATTGGTGCAGCTCCTGGTACAAGATCTATTTGAAATTCAACAAATCGATGTGGAGGTAGTCCCGGTAATTCTTTCGGAAATACATCGGGAAATTCTTTTACGACTGGAACATCATTGATGCTCTTTTCTTCAGTTTGTACTTTCTTGACGTGTGATAGAACAGCATAGCAACCTTTTCTTATTAGTTTTTATGCCTTCAAATTACTAATAAGATGTAGCTTCGTGTTGCCCTTTTCTCCGTACACCATTAAGGGTTCTCCTTCTTCTCGTACAATGCGAATTACATTTTTGTAACATACGATCTCTGCTTTCATCTCCTTCAGCCAGTCCATGCCAACTATTACATCAAAACTCCCTAACTCTACTGGTATCAAATCAATCTTAAATATTTCGCTACCCAGTTTAATTTCTCGATTCCGGCATATATAATCTGCTGAAATTAATTTACCGTTTGCTAATTCGAGTAAAAATTTACTATCCAACGGTGTCAATGGACAACTTAATTTAGTACAAAAATCTCTACTCATATAGCTTCTATCCATACCCGAATCAAATAAAACGTAAGAAGATTTATTGTCAATAAGAAACGTACCCGTAATAAGATCCGGGTCTTCCTGTGCCTCTGCCGCATTAATATTGAAAACTCTTCCGCGGCCTTGTCCATTCGTGTTCTCCTGGTTCGGGAAATTTCTAATAATGCGGCCCGGTTTTCCACATTTATAACAAACTACATTGGCATAACTTGCTCCGACACTACTTGCTCCGCCATTACTCGTTCCGACACCATTTGTTCCTTTTGTTCTGTTAACCCCTGGTCCGTAGACCTCACACTTTGCCGCGCTATGACCATTTCTTTTACACTTGTTGCAAAATTTGGTGCAGAACCCCGAGTGGTACTTTTCACACCTTTGGCATAGTTGCTTCTGATTGTTATTGTTGTTGCAGTTGTTATTGTTGTTAGGATAATTGTTGTAGTTGTTGTTGTTGTTGTTGTTGTTGTTGTGCCGTTTGTTGTAGTTGCGATTGATGTTGCAATTTTTGGGAGAGTTGTTGTTGTATTGGTTACTCTTATCACCGTTTTCTTCCCAATTTCTTTTGACTAGCTTCACGTTGGCCTTTTCGGCCGCCTGTTCTTTAATTCTTCCCTCAATCTGGTTCACTAGTTTGTGAGCCATTCTACATGCCTTTTGTATGGAGGCAGGCTCGTGTGAACTTATATCTTCTTGGATTCTCTCCGGTAACCCTTTCATAAATGCGTCGATCTTCTCTTCCTTATCTTCGAATGCTCTCAGACACAATAGGCACAATTCTGTGAATCGTCTTTCGTATGAAGTAATATCGAATCCCTGTGTTCGTAACCCTCTAAGTTCTGACTTGAGCTTATTGACCTCGGTTCTGGGACGGTACTTCTCGTTCATCAAGTGCTTGAATGCCGACCACGGTAGTGCATAAGCAGCATTGTGTCCTACCTGTTCAAGATAGGTGTTCCACCATGTTAACGCAGTACCTGTGAAGGTATGCATAGCATACTTAACTTTGTCCTCTTCAGTACACTTACTTATGGCAAACACCGATTCGAATTTCTCGGTCCACCGTTTCAATCCAATTGGTCCTTCGGTTCCATCAAATTCCATAGGTTTGCTGGCAGTGAATTCTTTGTAGGAGCATCCTACACGATTTCTTGCGCCGTTAGCTGCATTGCTAGATTCAGAGTTATTGTTGGTATGAAGCGCAGCCTGTACTACGGCTATGTTTGCAGCAATAAAGGTACGAAATTCCTCTTCACTCATATTCATGGTCTGTCGAGTAGTCGGTGTCATTTCCTTCAAAATAACTAATTGAATCGAGTTAATCATACAGAATATTAAGAGTAGTCAATAGTATTTCGTAGCATAATATGAACTCATTTATAAAAGCTTTTTCTTCATATTAGCATTTTATAAGTTTAAATTCGGGTACTACATACCCGTTAAGTTCATACTTATAGCTAATATACAATTCAACTACTACAATTCCATATGAAAAACTGATAATAATATATCACATACAAATATTCTTCAAACTTACAACTTCGCTATATTACATATAACATGAAATATAGTACACTTTGATACAGGACAGTTTTGCAGATAAATCTAGTTAATACGCAAGTTGTTCAACAAAGGAAATAAAGACACGTAATTCATAAGTCCAGAAACAAGTCATGCATTCTGGTTTTACTAAGACGACTTCCCATCCTTGGTCTTGTGGAAAATAACCGTTATGACCATTGGCTAGGCAGCATGTTGTAATGTCGTCAAAAGGACGAGGGTTTCGTAATGTCCAACAGCCCCATAATAATCTAAAAACCTTGTTTCTCACCCCAACTACTGAATCTGTCACTTGTGGGAAGGTTTTATTTAAAAGTTGCAATCCGATGTTCTTTTTCTCACTTTGGTAAGAAGCGAACATCACTAACCCGTAAGCATAACATGCTTCTTTATGTTGCATGTTAGAAGCTCTTTCTAATTCACAAAATCCTATGTTGGGATATGTTGAGTCAAAATAGGTTCTTAACCCGTAGCGTAAAATTGCATTTGGGTTCCCCGCATTTAACGCTTTAAAGAAAACACGGCGTAACTTACGGTCTCCCCAATGTGATATACCCCACCTATCAAAGGAAAGCCTTTTATAAACTAAGGCATTTCTGGAAAGTCTTTCAAATGTTTGACAAGTTAATTTCTCCATAACTAAATGTGCTGATGAATTCTGACCGACTCTAGACAAGATTTCCTCAATCATATCCTCTGGTAGGTCTTCTAAAATATTCGGTTATCTACCCTTAACGTCCATTTTGTTTTTATACTGTAAAATAGATAAGGATTAGATTCGTAATAACAAACAATACAAGCAATTTTTACATAGAACATAAAAGTACAAGCACACTACAATACATTTATTACACAACATGCTCACACCCCTCTAATCTGAATCACTGGTTTCTTCTTCTTCGAACTTGGTTCTTTTTCCTAATTTTCTAGGGATATATGATGTTCCTCTAATACGAGCCGTCGTTTTCCACATTGGTTTAGAAAAACCTGGTGGTTTAGAGGTTCCCGGGTCATTGTTACATTTTAGGAAATACGGATGTTGACGATACATATAAAGTTCATCGGAGTTGGAATCGGGTTTCTCTATTTTTATACCTTTTCCCTTATTATTTTCTTTCGCTTCATTAAATTGGGTCGAGGTAATTTCTATAACATCATCAGAATCCTCAACGGGATTCGATTCATCGGAAAATTGGTAATCTTCCCAATATTTTGCTTCCTCGGCGGAAACACCATTGACCATTATTAACTTTGGTCCGTTGGTTGAGGATTTTCTTTTATTTAATCGATTTACTATAGGTATCAATATTTTTTCCTCCAGAACCTTTTCTTATTCTGGTTCCTCCTCTTCCGATTCCTCCTCTTCAGGTTCCTCTTCTTCCGGTTCCTCCTCTTCCGATTCCTCCTCTTCCGGTTCCTCTTCGGGAATTTGTGAATCTTCCCAAAATATATTCGACTCTTCATTATTATTAGGTGAATCAATGGGATTTGTACTAGAGGTAGACATCTATCACACAATATCAAACACGTTAAGAGATTAATATATCTGTAAGACCCGAATATTTATTTTGTATACTTGTTTATAAAAGACATATGAGATCGGGCTTCGTTTAATATTTATATGGAATTAATATGCAAAGGAATCTGGTTCAGCTGTGTTGCGCGCCGCGCAGGGTTGGGGCGCGCCGCGCCGATTGCTGCTGACAGAACCCTCTTTATTTTTAATTGCTTTAATGAGGGGTAAAAGGGTAAAATCACATGGGGCCGGATTTGTGAGGCTTATGAGCTAGTTTGGATCAGTTTTGGATCCCATTCACATCCACTCATCATCTTCATCCATTCTTAGAGAGAGAGAGAGAGAGAGAGGCTTAGAGAGAGATTGAAGGTTTTGGTGAGGAAGAAGCTCGAATCGTTCAAAGTCTCGGGTTTTAAAGTTGTTCTCCTCGTTCCTAGCTACGTTGTGGTGGTATTGGTAAGCTCAAACTCCGAATTTCATTTGTTTAACTTGATATTCAATTTAGGGTTTTGAGTTAATTTGTTGAGTAACCCACTTAGGTGATGAAATGGGTTTATGGTGACTAGTTATTCTTGTCACTTGGCGGGTTTTGGGTTGGATGACGTTTTGGCCTTGATTAAGCTTTGGTTTGGAGTTTAATCACTTGGATTAGTGATTATGGAAGTATTGGAACCCATTTAGGGTAATTTGGGTGACTAATTGTGACTTTGGGTCAAATTAGGTTTTGGTGGTAATTATGACCCGATTGGCGAATTAATGAGGTTTATAAACTTAAAATGGATTAAGTTGAAGTATTAAACCGAGTTAAATGTGTTTTGGTGTCAAACTTGTAAAGGATGAGATTTTGACCTTTATGGGTCAAAATTAGGGTTTAAGTGTCAAAATGGGTATGACACGTGTTTAACACTTGAGTTCGGGTTTATTTAGCATATTATGACCATTCTCACTTGTGTTAGTGATTATTGGTTAGTTCGGATACGGTTTGTGCTTGGAAGTGCATTTGGGTCGAAATTGCACTAAGAGTCGAATTGGGAGGTTTGTAAATCCATCCTAATTGTGTTGTGATATTTGTGATAATGGAATAGGTACTTTCCATTGACGAGTTGCGGATTACTTGGAAGCTTTCTTCAAGACTTTAAGGTGAGTGATAATATCCTATGTGCATATGTATGTGTAGGATGGGTGCGGGTCGGGTGAAGTGATTCTCGGTTATAGAGCTCACTTCACATATAGGTGGACTTGAAGGACTTGTGTATAAGTCCAATTGGCACGGTTGTGCGTTTTGGTTGACCATCTTTGGCGAGGTGCACATTTTGTGTGCACATTATCACACATGGTTGTGATTTGGTTGTTATAACCCTAATGGCGAAGGGTTGATATGGTTGTGTTATGGATGACCCCGATGTGGTGGATTTTATAATCCCGTGACCGTGGGCTTTAGTAATGAGAAATGAATCTCGGGTAGTGCGGATTCATGGTGACTCGGGTTGTTCGGTCACCTTATTGAGGTAGTGGATCTCGGGTAGTGCGGATTCACGATGACTCGGGTTGTTCGGTCATCTTATGGTTGAGAAGTGAATTTCGGGTTGTGCGTCACAAGGCTCGGGTTGTTCGGCCAATGTTCGTGTGATTGAGGTTAAGGGGTTAACCTTGTGTATTATTATTATTGTATTATATTAATGTGTTGTTGTGTTGTAGCTAACCCTCCGGGTGTAGCTATTTGACGATGTTTACTTTGTCGTTGGTGGACTATCTTTTGTGTTGTATCTTTAGCTCGTTGCTTAGATCGTACGGTATGCTTAGTGTAGATGCTTTATACTTGGATGCTTCGGTATGCGGTATTTGTTTTGTGTGGCGTATTCATTTTATACATATATATGTATGTAGTATATTATCATTCACTAAGCATTAGCTTACCCTCTCGTTATTGACTCTTTTTATAGATTGCATGCGGATGGTGGCTCGGGTAAGCGCGAGGACTAGAAGACTTGCATAGTTGCTTTAGTGACTTGCTTTTGGATTGTTTAGGATTGGGTAGTGTATTCCGGATCGCCATGCTCGGCTTTGTTTTGTATTAAAATCTTAAAGTCGAAAATTGTATTTTTGGTACTTAAGGTGGTAATATGGGTCGATGTCGGACCCACTCCGTAAACTTAATTTTATTAATTAAACGTGCTAGTTTTATATATATGAATTCATGGTTGAAAGCGTTTTGGCTAAAAATGTCGGGAACTAGTCGAACATTTTCGTTAAATTGACTTCCGGGGACAGCGGGCTGTCCAGGTGGTTTGGCGCGCCGTGCACCCACCTGGCGCGCCGCGCAATTGAACTGCACCAGAAATTTTTTTTTGTTGTAAAATCTAACGGGAATTGTCGTGGTTTGGTTTGGGTTGTTACAAGTGGTATCAGAGCATGGTCTAAGGGATTTAGGTGACTTGAGATAGGTGCCTAGACTTAGACTTTTGTGTGCGCGTAATTTGTTGCGGGACTTGTAGGATTACGGGTCAGGAACGGGTTTAGTTAGTGCCTTGTTTATAGGTCGACTAACGTTTATATTAGTAATGCGGATATTATTAATATATTATTTGTGTTGTGGTGTAATTCTCGCGTGTGCTTCTATCGCGTAGAATTTTGTTTGTGTTTGTTTATAGCATCGAGCGAGGCGGTCGTTGTACTAACGAGTCGATGCGGCGTGCGTGCGTAATAAGAACTTACAGACCTTATTACGGGTGCAAATCGTGTCTAACAAGTGATGTACGACGAGTGTTTAGCAAGATGGGAGGGTGTTGTGCGTGTCGTTTTATACGTGCGTGGACTAATCGTTTTGCATTCTTTAGAATGACGACGCGAAACGAGACCGAGACGAACGACACGGAATTTAACGCTAGAGTTACGGCCGCCGTTGCGGAGCAAATGAGGGCGTTTCGAGAAGAAATGGATGGGAAGTATTCCGAATTCCAAAATAGGGGTGAAATGGAGCGTTGTCTTAAGAGCTTCATGAGGACTAAACCCCCTATGTATGATGGGAAACCGGATCCTTTGGTGAGTACGACTTGGGTTTCGGATGTCGAAGGGTGTTTTCGTACTATGGAATGCCCACCCGAGAAAAAGACGAGACTCGCTACTAGTTTGTTGCGAGGTAGGGCGAAGGATTGGTTGGATGGCAATATTGATCTTGTCGGTGGTGAGACGTTTATGGCATTATCATGGGACGAATTTAAGGAGGAATTCTTCGAGGAGTTCCGAACTTCAGCCGATTTATCGGAATTGCGTTGTGAGTTGCGAAATTTGCAACAGGGTTCTATGGACTTGAATACTTTAAAGACGACTTTTATGTCGAAGGCTCGTTTTTGCCCGGAATATTTGGGGAACGATCGTTTGTTGATGGAGGATTTCTATCGAACTTTGAGCGATGACTTGAAAAGCAAAATTAGCCGGGGTTACGCGAAGTCGTTTGCGGAGTTATTTGCGGTGGCTAGAGGTTTCGAGTCTTATACGCGATCGAAAAAGGCCGAACCTTCAAGTGAGAGAAGGGTTATTTCTTATGGTGCTCCGAGTAAGAGGACTAAGGGTCCGAGTGCGAGTACGAGTAATGTGGTAAAGGGCGCGGTGGATTCTCGTGCGCCTAGATGTTTCAATTGTGGCGTTAGGGGTCACAAGTTGTGGGAATTCACAATGCCGAGAAGTGATGACGGAATGTGCTACTATTGTCATAAAGAGGGACATCGCAAGCCGGATTGTCCCAAGTTGGCGGCGGCGAATGCCGCAAGGAGACGTTGAGGTACGTTTCGTTTTAATAAATATGTCTTTTGAATATTTATTTATGTGGCGTTTAGGTTCGGATTTGTTAGATGCATTGTGTTGTGCATGTTATTGTTAAGGGTGACGTTCCTAATGGAAGTACCCTGTGACGATGTTTGATTTTTGGGACGAAGGGCGTAAGACTTGGTGCAACCAAGCATTCCTTAGTATTTGGGAAATGTTACTACCAAGCCACGGAAATGGATTTGGTGTTCGATTGTTAAGCGCGTGTTCGCTTCTGTGTTGAAGTGATGAACCATGGGGTTCGTTGGGTGATTGGAACCTTTGAGATCGAGTGTTTAAAATCTTGACGTATGTTGGTAATGGAGTCTTTATGACGCGACGTTAGGTGCCTCTTTTATACCTACTAGCGTGGTGTCGACTCCGATTGTGTTGTGGTTACATTGTACTTAGGGTCCCGGGAGAAACCCTTAGGTACATGAGTGACTAAGTGAAACTTGACAAACTAAAGCAATTGGGTAATTGCGAGGGTATGGTTTGTGTAATCGTGCTACACTTTTCGTTCGAAGTGTTTAAGGATTGATTGAAATCCTTTGTATGCTCAAGGTTGGAGCAAGGTGTAGTGATGGGTCGTGTGTACCCAATAGTCGGTAAAGTCTACCTTTGGTAGCATTGTACGGTTATACGAGTTGTGAGATAGGAACGTGGTTCCAAGTGGGGGAGTCGCACTCCCGCACGAGGAAGTTTTAGTGTGATATTTCGGATGATGCTTTTGGTAGATCCGGAAATTTTTGTCGAGACCTAGTTTTGGTCGATTTGTGGTAGGGTACGATTTCGGATAAATTGTACTTTTGGTTTGGATTGGAATTACCACCGAGGTGGTAATGTGGTAAATCTTGTTGAGAGATAATGGACGTGTTTGGTGAGCAAGGTGAAATCCTTCGGTTAAGGAAGGTGTGTGTCGGGTTCTCTTTTGGAGAATTCTTGTTCGGTACCTATGCTTGATATAGGTGGTTCTTGCTCGATTATGGTATGTGATTGATGAAGCATGACTTTCGGAGTCCGCTGACTTCATCATGGGATTGACGATTAATGAAGCATGATCTTCGGGTCCGCTGACTTCATTATGGTATGCTTGATTGATGAAGCATGATCTTTAGGGTCCGCTGACTTCATCATGGGAGTACGTGATTGATGGAGCATGATCTTTAGGGTCCGCTGACTTCGTCATGAGCGTGGTGTTGAGATCGGTGAAGCATGATCTTCGGGTCCGCTGACTTCATTATGGTATGGTTGATTGATGGAGCATGATCTTTAGGGTCCGCTGACTTCATCATGGGAGTACGTGATTGATGGAGCATGATCTTTAGGGTCCGCTGACTTCGTCATGAGCGTGGTGTTGAGATCGGTGAAGCATGATCTTCGGGTCCGCTGACTTCATCCGGTATTGAGATTGGTGGAGCATGACCTTCGGGGTCCGCTGACTTCATCAAGAGAGTTGTGTTGTGGGACGTGAATATCGGGTTGTTCGTATTCACAATATTTCGGGTAGTACGATTGTCCCTGTTGGTTGGGCTCATAGTTTGAGGTAGTGAATGTCGGGTAGTTCGGATTCACTAAGGCTCGGGTTGTACGGCCATCCTCGGTTACACTATGTGGCAGTGGTAGTGAATATCGGTTTGCGCGTATTCACGATGACTCGGGTTGTGCGGTCATTCTGTTGTGAGATATATGGATTGGGTTGGTGGATTTCGGGTTGTGCGAATTCACTAAGGTTCGGGTTGTTTCGACCATCCTCCATATGTGTTTTGGCTCGGGTTGTTTCGGCCATGTTGAGTTGTGATCTATCGGTTGTTTTATACACCGATGGTGGGGTCATGAGGACCGTGTGGTTTGATCTATTGGTTGTTTTATACGCCGGTAGTGGGGTCGTGAGGACCATGTTGTGTGATTAGTGATGCGATAGCCGTGTTTCGCTCACATGTTGTCACGGGTGTGACGAGAGTTGATTTTGTACACCTTCGGGTTTAGCATTTCCATAGTCGTTTTGGACGCTATCGGTTTCTAACCGTTGGATTATGATGTTACAGTAGTGGCGTATTGGTCGTATAGCGCACTACAAAGGATGTCTAGTGATTGGTGTTATCCGCAAGGATTCATTTGGTTCGGTCTTCATCGTTTCGGATTGTTGACTTTAGGTTGAGACTTGGTTGCTTTTAGCGTTGTACTCGATAATAGTACAATAAGGAATTAATATCTCGGTATGAGATTGGTTGGGTTTTTCCCAGTGTTAGGGAATGAGCATGGTGTTAGTGCTCGGATTGTGGATTTGATAAATCGCGGGTGACGATTTAGTTGTGGAAGGCGATTCGTTGGGAAAAATTGCTTAGGAAAGTCGGATTGGACTTATGTTGAGGACCGTAGAGTGGAGTCCGTTTGGTCAAGTGATGAGGATCACGAGGACGTGATCGAGTTTAAGTGGGGGAGAGTTGTAAGACCCGAATATTTATTTTGTATACTTGTTTATAAAAGACATATGAGATCGGGCTTCGTTTAATATTTATATGGAATTAATATGCAAAGGAATCTGGTTCAGCTGTGTTGCGCGCCGCGCAGGGTTGGGGCGCGCCGCGCCGATTGCTGCTGACAGAACCCTCTTTATTTTTAATTGCTTTAATGAGGGGTAAAAGGTTAAAATCACATGGGGCCGGATTTGTGAGGCTTATGAGCTAGTTTGGATCAGTTTTGGATCCCATTCACATCCACTCATCATCTTCATCCATTCTTAGAGAGAGAGAGAGAGAGAGAGGCTTAGAGAGAGATTGAAGGTTTTGGTGAGGAAGAAGCTCGAATCGTTCAAAGTCTCGGGTTTTAAAGTTGTTCTCCTCGTTCCTAGCTACGTTGTGGTGGTATTGGTAAGCTCAAACTTCGAATTTCATTTGTTTAACTTGATATTCAATTTAGGGTTTTGAGTTAATTTGTTGAGTAACCCACTTAGGTGATGAAATGGGTTTATGGTGACTAGTTATTCTTGTCACTTGGCGGGTTTTGGGTTGGATGAAGTTTTGGCCTTGATTAGGCTTTGGTTTGGAGTTTAATCACTTGGATTAGTGATTATGGAAGTATTGGAACCCATTTAGGGTAATTTGGGTGACTAATTGTGACTTTGGGTCAAATTAGGTTTTGGTGGTAATTATGACCCGATTGGCGAATTAATGAGGTTTATAAACTTAAAATGGATTAAGTTGAAGTATTAAACCGAGTTAAATGTGTTTTGGTGTCAAACTTGTAAAGGATGAGATTTTGACCTTTATGGGTCAAAATTAGGGTTTAAGTGTCAAAATGGGTATGACACGTGTTTAACACTTGAGTTCGGGTTTATTTAGCATATTATGACCATTCTCACTTGTGTTAGTGATTATTGGTTAGTTCGAATACGGTTTGTGCTTGGAAGTGCATTTGGGTCGAAATTGCACTAAGGGTCGAATTGGGTGGTTTGTAAATCCATCCTAATTGTGTTGTGATATTTGTGATAATGGAATAGGTACTTTCCATTGACGAGTTGCGGATTACTTGGAAGCTTTCTTCAAGACTTCAAGGTGAGTGATAATATCCTATGTGCATATGTATGTGTAGGATGGGTGCGGGTCGGGTGAAGTGATTCTCGGTTATAGAGCTCACTTCACATATAGGTGGACTTGAAGGACTTGTGTATAAGTCCAATTGGCACGGTTGTGCGTTTTGGTTGACCATCTTTGGCGAGGTGCACATTTTGTGTGCACATTATCACACATGGTTGTGATTTGGTTGTTATAACCCTAATGGCGAAGGGTTGATATGGTTGTGTTGTGGATGACCCCGATGTGGTGGATTTTATAATCCCGTGACCGTGGGCTTTAGTAATGAGAAATGAATCTCGGGTAGTGCGGATTCATGGTGACTCGGGTTGTTCGGTCACCTTATTGAGGTAGTGGATCTCGGGTAGTGCGGATTCACGATGACTCGGGTTGTTCGGTCATCTTATGGTTGAGAAGTGAATTTCGGGTTGTGCGAATTCACAAGGCTCGGGTTGTTCGGCCAATGTTCGTGTGATTGAGGTTAAGGGGTTAACCTTGTGTATTATTATTATTGTGTTATATTAATGTGTTGTTGTGTTGTAGCTAACCCTCCGGGTGTAGCTATTTGGCGATGTTTACTTTGTCGTTGGTGGACTATCTTTTGTGTTGTATCTTTAGCTCATTGCTTAGATCGTACGGTATGCTTAGTGTAGATGCTTTATACTTGGATGCTTCGGTATGCGGTATTTGTTTTGTGTGGCGTATTCATTTTATACATATATATGTATGTAGTATATTATCATTCACTAAGCATTAGCTTACCCTCTCGTTGTTGACTCTTTTTATAGATTGCATGCGGATGGTGGCTCGGGTAAGCGCGAGGACTAGAAGACTTGCATAGTTGCTTTAGTGACTTGCTTTTGGATTGTTTAGGATTGGGTAGTGTATTCCCGATCGCCATGCTCGGCTTTGTTTTGTATTAAAATCTTAAAGTCGAAAATTGTATTTTTGGTACTTAAGGTGGTAATATGGGTCGATGTCGGACCCACTCCGTAAACTTAATTTTATTAATTAAACGTGCTAGTTTTATATATATGAATTCATGGTTGAAAGCGTTTTGGCTAAAAATGTCGGGAACTAGTCGAACATTTTCGTTAAATTGACTTCCGGGGACAGCGGGCTGTCCAGGTGGTTTGGCGCGCCGCGCACCCACCTGGCGCGCCGCGCAATTGAACTGCACCAGAAATTTTTTTTTTGTTGTAAAATTTAACGGGAATTGTCGTGGTTTGGTTTGGGTTGTTACAATATCACATAATATTTACATGTTAATAATATATAGTTTCCAACAAAAAAATGTTAAGCAATCGTTTTTGAAGAAAAACACGGTCGAAGTCAGACTCACTAATGCATCCTAACAAACTCAGTAAGACACACTAATGCAATTTTCTGGTTCTCTAAGACCGTCGCTCGGATACCAACTGAAATGTCCCGTTCATATTGATTATAAACGTTCCATATTAATTGATTTCGTTGCGAGGTTTTGACCTCTATATGAGACGTTTTTCAAAGACTGCATTCATTTTTAAAACAACCATAACCTTTATTTTATCAATAAAGGGTTCAAAAGCATTACGTAGATTATCAAATAATGATAATCTAAAATATACTGATTACACACGACCATTACATAATGGTTTACAATAGAAGTATATTACATCGACATATGTTTCTTGAATGCAGTTTTTACACAATATCATACAAACATGGACTCCAAATCTTGTCCTTATTTTAGTATGCAACAGTGGAAGCTCTTAGTATTCACCTGAGAATAAACATGCTTTAAACGTCAACAAAAATGTTGGTGAGTTATAGGTTTAACCTATATATATCAAATCGTAACAATAGACCACAAGATTTCATATTTCAATACACATCCCATACATAGAGATAAAAATAATTCATATGGTGAACACCTGGTAACCGACATTAACAAGATGCATATATAAGAATATCCCCATCATTCCAGAACACCCTTCGGATATGATATAAATTTCGAAGTACTAAAGCATTCGGTACTTTGGATGGGGTTTGTTAGGCCCAATAGATCTATCTTTAAGATTCGCGTCAATTAGGGTGTCTGTTCCCTAATTCTTAGATTACCAGACTTAATAAAAAGGGGCATATTCGATTTCAATAATTCAACCATAGAATGTAGTTTCATGTACTTGTGTCTATTTTGTAAATCATTTATAAAAACATGCATGTATTCTCATCCCAAAAATATTAGATTTTAAAAGTGGGACTATAACTCACTTTCACAGATATTTCCTTCCTCGGAAATAAGACTTAGCCACGGATCGATTCACGAACCTGTAACAAATATGTATATATATATCAAAGTATGTTCAAAATATATTTACAACATTTTTAATACGTTTTACTGTTTTAAAATTATTAAGTCAGTTATCCTCGTTAGTAACCTACAACTAGTTGTCCACAGTTAGATGTACAGAAATAAATCGATATATATTATCTTGAATCAATCCACGACCCAGTGTGTACATGTCTCAGGCTAGATCACAACTCAAAGTATATATATTTTTGGAATCAACCTCAACCCTGTATAGCTAACTCCAGCATTACTGCATATAGAGTGTCTATGGTTGTTCCAAATAATATATATACATGGGTCGATATGATATGTCAAAACATTTGCATCCGTGTATATGGTATCCCAAGATTACATAATATATTAGAATACATGTATAATATAATATAAGTTAGCTAGGATATGATTTGTATGGATTTGTTAAACATTTCCTGTAGCTAAAATAATCAAAAAATATCTAATCTTGTTTTACCCATAACTTCTTCATTTTAAATCCGTTTTGAGTGAATCAAATTGCAATGGTTTCATATTGAACTCTAATTTAAGAATATAAACAGAAATATTTTAGATTTATAGTCTAAAATTTAAGTTACATGTCAATTACTAAAGAGGTAGTCATTTTCGTCTAAAGAACGACATCTTGATGACCATTTTGTAAAACATACTTTCACTTTGAGTTTAACCAAGATTTTTGGATATAGTTTCATGTTCATATGAAAAATCATTTTCCTAGAAGAAAAACTTTTAAATCAAAGTTTATCATAGTTTTTAATTATCCAAACCAAAACAGCCCCCGGTTTCACTACAACGGCGTATATCCGATTTTATGGTGTTCATCGTGTTTCCAGGTTTTAAATCATTAAGTTAGCATATCATATAGATATAGAACATGTGTTTAGTTGATTTTAAAAGTCAAGTTAGAAGGATTAACTTTTGTTTGCGAACAAGTTTAGAATTAACTAAACTATGTTCTAGTGATTACAAGTTTAAACCTTCGAATAAGATAGCTTTATATGTATGAATCGAATGATGTTATGAACATCATTACTACCTCAAGTTTTCTGGATAAAACTATTGGAAATGAGAAAAATGGATCTAGCTTCAAAGGATCCTTGGATGACTTGAAAGTTCGTGAAGCAGAATCATGACACGAAAACAGTTCAAGTAAGATTTTCACTCGAAATAAGATTGTTATAGTTGTAGAAATTGAATCAAAGTTTGAATATGAATATTACCTTGAATTAGAAATATAACCAACTATAAATAACAAAGGTTCCTTGATCTTAGATGATTACTTGGAATGGATTAGAAAGCTTGGAAGTAGACTTGCAAACTTGGAAGTATTCTTGATTTTTATGAAACTATACTTATGGAATTTATGAAGAACACTTAGAACTTGAAGATGAAACTTACGAGAGATCAATTAGATGAAGAAAATTGAAGAATTAAAGTGTTTATAGGTGTTTTTGGTAGTTGGTATATGGATTATGTAACATCCCGCGTTTTTCCGTTAAATTTAATTTTAACACCGTCTTTTTTTTTAAACATAATCTTTCGTATTTAAATTAATAGTTTCCGTGAGTAACGTTCATTATATTCCCGCTATTTAATTTTGACATCACCCGTTTACTCGAGCGTTTTAAAAATATTCGTTTGGTTAATTCCCGCACCCGACTACAAACATGAGGGACTTAAGTTGACAAGTGGGCAAAGTGGTGACTAGGTCAACTAGTCAACCACTTCACCTCCTCCATCCATTTCCATCCATCTCCCTCATCTCTCTTTCTCTCTAGCAAGAACACACACACACAACACCCAATTCAATCATTCATCATCTAAATTCGATTTAGGAGGCTTACAACAAAACAAATTACATATTTGGAATCCTCTCTTCATCCTCTACAATTTGATACCAACTTCATCTCGTTTGGGTAGCATTTCTAAAACTCTAGATTTCTCTAAATTCGTGTTTTTGATTTGAAATGGTGTTAGTTAGTGTCTATGGCTCAAGTCTAACATGAATATATGTTTGGTTTGCTCGATTTGTTGTTTTTGGAGTAACTAGCATGAACTTGAAATGAGTTTGCTTAATCCTTGATTTTGGATGAGTTAATGTTGTTAGATTGTTAAAGTGCATGTTTTAATTGTGTTACTAGTATCACTAGCTTCGTTTTGATGCGTAGGTTGATTAAGAAAACTTCAAAAACATGAATATTGATTTTGTGATGTTTGACTAGGGTTTGATAGTTCTTGACATGAACTTTTGATGCTTGAATGCCATGGAATGTTAATTGTTAGTGATTAGTTGTAATGTATGCTTAATTACCTTCGAAACGGCATATCGTATGTGTAAATTGGATTCCCGAAACTTAAAATGCAATTGATGAACTTGAAACTTTGAAAATGGACTTTTAAACGATCACTTGACGAGAAATCGGTTATGGAAAATGTTGTTTTTGTTTGATGAAACATGTTTAGTTGTGTTCCTTGTCAAAAGAGCTTTCCAACGGTATAAGATACGCTTCCTAATTGTTTACGGTTTGAGTTTTGCGTTTGTTTGAAATTTTACCAAGCCTTGAACAAGTGAAACAGGCCAGGGACCAGGCCACGGCCATTGTCGCGCCGCGGAGCAATTTGTCGCGCCGTGGCCCAAAGGGTGATTTTAGAACATGTTTTTCAAGCTTTCTGACCTTCAACATAGGCATTTGTCGCGCCGCGGAGCAATTTGTCGCGCCGTGACAATTGCCTGTTTCATCCGAACTTCAGCAAACTTGTTTTGGCCATAACTTTTTGACCGTAACTCCGTTTTCGATGAATCAAATATCGTTGGAAACGTAATAAGATTTCCTTTCTAATGGTAAGGTTTTGAAATGTCAACTCAAACTTTATTACAATCGTTCTAACATGCTTTTATACTTGATTCTTGCATGAAACTTGACAACGTGATTCACATGCTATACTATTCGAGTCGTAACGAGCCATAGGACTAATTGAACACATTTCACCCGACCTTGTGTCGTAACCGGTTAATTGATATAACTTACTTGTTTAGGTCAAGGCTAAGCAACTTTCATGCACACGTTTACTTGTTGAAGTACTTTTATACTCGTGCACTCGAGGTGAGATCATAGTCCCACTTTTACTCTTTTTGAACTTATATTTGGGATGAGAAAACATAAACGATTCTTTTGAACTAAGTGAACACAAGAACGGAAAAACAAACATTCTACATACGAGTTTAGAACAAAAATCCTCAATTCGATTATCATTAGTTACACTTGCCGGGTGTAAGCGAGAACTTATGTTATATGGCCATATGGGTTGACAACCCTCATCTTTGACGGTTCGCTACCGTCTACGGATGAAATATATTTTCGAGAATCAGTGTTTGTTCTAGCACTAAGTGATGGGGTATACAATGGAAGGAATGTTAAGCTTTGATAATTGGGTGCTCGTGAAACAAACTTTTGGAATGTATTACTATTATTTCATTGATGCAAATCTTGTGGTTCACTTGTACTTACTTACTTAAACCTATGATTTCACCAACGTTTTCGTTGACAGATTTCTATGTTTTTCTCAGGTCATGCACGATATGTGAAACATGCTTCCGCTTACTATTTGATACTTGCATCCGATGTCGAGTATACATGCATTTCATGGAGCGTCTTTTGACTTTACTTTAAACCGTGTCGCCTAGATTTCAATCGTACTTATAACGTTGTAACTTAACTTTTGGTTGAACAATTCTTGTAAACTTTGAAACAATCTTTATTTTGAAATGAAGGCGACATATTTTGGTCAAACGTTATCTTAAAGACTTATAATCAGGTAATGGGACCCACGTAGCCGACGCCGTCACTTGACGATTTGTCGGGGTCGCTACAGTTGGTATCAGAGCTGGTTTAACCTCAGCCGTAAAGGTAGTCACGCGCGCCGGCTGTCAGGCCGGGCACTCATACGGACTATGCTTTTTGGCGGGTTAATCGTAGAGGGGGTTCTCACAGTGTTACCTGTGATGAAGCATTGGCTCTTACCCCTTGCGATCCCTTGGAATTTGAGGGTTGGCAGTTTGGCAGAAATGCGGGCCGTAAAATCAGTGTCTGAGGTACACTCAGTGGTCACCAAGCGGTTAGCTGGAAAGGCACTGGGTGGGTTTCTACCCCATCTGTCGTTACAGTTGGTATCAGAGCCTTGGTTGTAGGGATTTAGAGTTCATTTGTGTCCACCCCGAGTCATAGGGTACATAGGTGAATCTAGACTACAACCGGCATATAGACTGAAGTAGGAATTATTTGACAAATTGTGCATTTATACTCGAACTCTTCTATCATATCTAACTCGTATTCGATCTTGATCTTACGTTGATAAATTTTGTTGATGCGCCACCTTGACTTTATGAAGTAATGTTAAATGCACATGAGAATCAGGGTAATATAATTTCCGGGATTATATTACGGTGATTCACATGGACGTTCCGACATTATGACGTAAAGAATTTAAGGCGAGTCAAGGAAAATTTTCTCTCTATCCTTATTCCATACTGTGGTTAGTATTGTTGAAAATACTAACCAACGATATTCTTGTGTCATGAAGGAACAATGGCTCACCAAGGTCAACACAACACTCCTCTCGAAACTCTTGAACAAGCTCTTCAACGAATGATAACCACCGCCGTGGGTACGGCCGTGGCCGATCACTTTTCTAACAACAACAATCATGGAGCCGGTAATTCAAGCGAAGGTTGCTCCTACAAGAACTTCATGAAGTACAACCCTCCCACTTTCGATGGAACCGGAGGACCGGTTACTCTCACCCGATGGTTTGAACAAATAGAGACCGTTTTTAACACAAGCGGCTGTCGAGACCAAGATAAGGTCAAGTTTTCCACCCTCACTTTCACCGGCATTGCTCTCTCGTGGTGGAACAAGTATGTACAATCAGTGGGTATCGATGAAGCCCTTACACTCTCTTGGGCCGAATTAAGAGAAAGAATGATCACCGAATACTTCCCGCGCGACGAGACTCGAAGGCTCGAGCAAGGGCTAAGGAATTTGAAAACGGTCGGGAATGACCTCGGAGCTTATAATCAACGGTTTACCGAACTAGTCTCAATGTGTCCGAATCTCATGGCTCCCGAATCACTAAGAGTCGAACTTTACATGGATGGCCTCCCTAAGGGCATTCAACACGGGGTAATGGCATCCCAACCCACTAACCTACAAGAAGCTTTAGCAAAGGCCCACCAAACTTTAGAAACGGTAACTGAAATGGAAGCACCGGCACCCATGATCGAGAACCAATCGAGCGGCAATAAAAGAACATGGGAAGCCTCTCAATCAAGCAACCACAACAATAAAAACAACCCCGCCAAGAAGCCTTTCGCCTCCAACGACAAGAAAGGCTATACCGGAAAACTACCTTTTTGTAACGAATGCCACAAGCATCACTTTGAAGGATGTGGCAGGTTTCGCCACCGGCGCCAAGGACCCGTCGCTCGAAAGATGCCCAACGCACACAGAACGGGTGCTTGCTTCGAATGTGGCCAACCGGGTCATTTTAGGAATGTGTGCCCAAATAAGAAAATCAACCCCAACGCACGCCATTGAACTTTCAACATCGACACCTAGGATGCCCGAGACGACGATGGACTAGTCACGGGTACGTTCCTTCACAACAAACCATATATTTCATACTTATTCGATTCGGTTACCGCTAGACGTATTACAACCGAGGCTTTGACTTGTACTCTTTACATTCCACCTTTTTCCCCTAGATACTACTTAGGCAATTTAAGCGACCAATGGATAAATATTGTGAGCCTATAAATTTTATTGGAGGATATACGTTAAGAATTATGACTTGACGCCTATAGAACTAGGGAGCTCGAAACCTATTTGTTAAGGAGAAATTTTTCCCCTACAATTATGTATAGAATATTGTGAACTAAGTAATTTTCGGTTGGAAACCGATACCCTCTTCCTCGTATCCACAATTGGGGGTTAAGGGAGACGAGTTTTCCGAACTCGCAACGTTTGTTGTAAATCTCTCTTAGTACCATTCGATTTATTTAGGACTCTGTCCGTATTCATGAACCTCCTAAACCACGTATGCAAACTTATCTAGACAAATCTGTTATCGTATTTATAGATGACATCTTAACTCATTCAAGTAAAGAAGGAAAACGAACAACATCACCATCTTAGTCTCGAACTTTTGAGAAAAGAGCAACTCTATACCAAATTCTCCGAGTGAGAATTTCTGTTAAACGAAGTCAAATTTTCTAGACCATGATGTTAATGGTCAAGGCATTACAATCAATCTCGAAATCAAGCCACACGTAATCATGAAACTCTCTCAACTCAGACTTGTATTCGTAAAATCCTAGATCTCGTCTATTTTTACCGAAGATTCATTCCTGACTTTTCTCGTGTTACACGACTTTTAAACTCGTTAACTCACTAAGGAAAACTTTAAACCTCTTCATGTCTGAGCCTTGAATGTGATTCTTCACACCAACCTTCCTAGCTAAATGCGTATAGCACTAGATGGAACTCAAACATGGAAATATTTCTACTTGAACGCCGAAAGGCATACTCTCTCGTCTCAAAAATCAACATAACTAAAATTCGTTATTTTGCACGAAGAATTCGAATACTAAATTGTGGATCCGATCAATTTTCTCGTCATCCCGTACCACACTACCTACCTCTGTTATTTCACCGTCACCGTCTGATATTACTGGGATTTAAGATAACACACAATCCAACGATACTTCACTCTTCTTTGACGTAACGCCCTTGTGTTTCTGATAATCGGTCAACTATTATTCAACCCCGAACTATACAACTACGTGTACTACCTCGTTTCTCTTTCAGACTTCAACTTTTGACAACTAGAGGCACGTTATGGCAACCTCGAGATGTAAACTCATCCTATTCTAAGTCCTCATTTCACTACTATCTTTACCGTTCGCATTTCCGTTTAAAGAAACTCCTTGTAACATTTCTCCATGGATAGAGAAACTCCTCATATTACATAAGTATTCGCCACGAGGGTGAATAGTCCTAACGAACATTTTTTTCGAACCCTAACTGACTCGTTCAAACATATCTTAAGAGATTCTATTCCAACACGGTGTATCTTTGTTAATTATCCCGTATCGAAATACTCGTTTCACTTCTAGTTTTACAAGAAGCCTCGGGACCGCGTTTAGACATGAGTACCGCGTACCATCCACAACCCGACGGACCGAACAAACATGTGATTTAAACCTTGGAAACCATAATACAAGTTTGTATTACCAACTTCAAATTTACTTGAGAAAAGTATTTTCCTTTAACCGAATCCTCGTACTACAATGATTTTCATTCAAGTTTTAACGTCACTCCTTTTGAAACCACATGTGACCGGAAACGTCATTCTCCCTTGTCGAACCAAGTAAACGATGATCAATTCACCGGGGCCGAGGTTGTTCATGAGCAACCGAGAAAATTTATTCATATTCAGGTAAAACCCTACGCGACTCGTAATCACCAAGAGCTACGCCGATGTTAGACGTAAACATTTCAAATTCCACGTGGGAAACCGCGTCACGTTAAGAGTCGCACCTTGGAAAGGTGCAATCCGTTTCGGGAAACGTAGGAAGCTAAATCCGCGATATTTTGATCCTTTAAATTCTTGGGGTGTTTTGGACCCGTCGCTAGCCGTTTAGACTTTTCCGACTCATTTTGGGTCTCCGTTTATCCTACATTCGATGTATCAACTCAAAGACGTGTTTTGCGAAACGAGAACTTGTTATCTCCTTTGATGAACTCTCTATCGACGATAACCCTCACTTCCTAGGAGGACCGGTTGAAACCATAAATCGTGAAGCCAAACCTTAAAACATCGTATGATCCCGACCGTCAAAATTCGTTGAAATACCCTAGAACGTACTTCTCCCTCACTCGTAGAATTGGCAACGCAAGATCTCGAGGAAGATTCAACAACTACTACTTCCAACTAAATTTCGGGACGAAATTTCTTTTGAGGTGTGGATAATGTAACATCCCGCGTTTTTCCGTTAAATTTAATTTTAACACCGTCTTTTTTTTTAAACATAATCTTTCGTATTTAAATTAATAGTTTCCGTGAGTAACGTTCATTATATTCCCGCTATTTAATTTTGACATCACCCGTTTACTCGAGCGTTTTAAAAATATTCGTTTGGTTAATTCCCGCACCCGACTACAAACATGAGGGACTTAAGTTGACAAGTGGGCAAAGTGGTGACTAGGTCAACTAGTCAACCACTTCACCTCCTCCATCCATTTCCATCCATCTCCCTCATCTCTCTTTCTCTCTAGCAAGAACACACACACACAACACCCAATTCAATCATTCATCATCTAAATTCGATTTAGGAGGCTTACAACAAAACAAATTACATATTTGGAATCCTCTCTTCATCCTCTACAATTTGATACCAACTTCATCTCGTTTGGGTAACATTTCTAAAACTCTAGATTTCTCTAAATTCGTGTTTTTGATTTGAAATGGTGTTAGTTAGTGTCTATGGCTCAAGTCTAACATGAATATATGTTTGGTTTGCTCGATTTGTTGTTTTTGGAGTAACTAGCATGAACTTGAAATGGGTTTGCTTAATCCTTGATTTTGGATGAGTTAATGTTGTTAGATTGTTAAAGTGCATGTTTTAATTATGTTACTAGTATCACTAGCTTCGTTTTGATGCGTAGGTTGATTAAGAAAACTTCAAAAACATGAATATTGATTTTGTGATGTTTGACTAGGGTTTGATAGTTCTTGACATGAACTTTTGATGCTTGAATGCCATGGAATGTTAATTGTTAGTGATTAGTTGTAATGTATGCTTAATTACCTTCGAAACGGCATATCGTATGTGTAAATTGGATTCCCGAAACTTAAAATGCAATTGATGAACTTGAAACTTTGAAAATGGACTTTTAAACGATCACTTGACGAGAAATCGGTTATGGAAAATGTTGTTTTTGTTTGATGAAACATGTTTAGTTGTGTTCCTTGTCAAAAGATCTTTCCAACGGTATAAGATACGCTTCCTAATTGTTTACGGTTTGAGTTTTGCGTTTGTTTGAAATTTTACCAAGCCTTGAACAAGTGAAACAGGCCAGGGACCAGGCCACGGCCATTGTCGCGCCGCGGAGCAATTTGTCGCGCCGTGGCCCAAAGGGTGATTTTAGAACATGTTTTTCAAGCTTTCTGACCTTCAACATAGGCATTTGTCGCGCCGCGGAGCAATTTGTCGCGCCGTGACAATTGCCTGTTTCATCCGAACTTCAGCAAACTTGTTTTGGCCATAACTTTTTGACCGTAACTCCGTTTTCGATGAATCAAATATCGTTGGAAACGTAATAAGATTTCCTTTCTAATGGTAAGGTTTTGAAATGTCAACTCAAACTTTATTACAATCGTTCTAACATGCTTTTATACTTGATTCTTGCATGAAACTTGACAACGTGATTCACATGCTATACTATTCGAGTCGTAACGAGCCATAGGACTAATTGAACACATTTCACCCGACCTTGTGTCGTAACTGGTTAATTGATATAACTTACTTGTTTAGGTCAAGGCTAAGCAACTTTCATGCACACGTTTACTTGTTGAAGTACTTTTATACTCGTGCACTCGAGGTGAGATCATAGTCCCACTTTTACTCTTTTTGAACTTATATTTGGGATGAGAAAACATAAACGATTCTTTTGAACTAAGTGAACACAAGAACGGGAAAACAAACATTCTACATACGAGTTTAGAACAAAAATCCTCAATTCGATTATCATTAGTTACACTTGCCGGGTGTAAGCGAGAACTTATGTTATATGGCCATATGGGTTGACAACCCTCATCTTTGACGGTTCGCTACCGTCTACGGATGAAATATATTTTCGAGAATCAGTGTTTGTTCTAGCACTAAGTGATGGGGTATACAATGGAAGGAATGTTAAGCTTTGATAATTGGGTGCTCGTGAAACAAACATTTGGAATGTATTACTATTATTTCATTGATGCAAATCTTGTGGTTCACTTGTACTTACTTACTTAAACCTATGATTTCACCAACGTTTTCGTTGACAGATTTCTATGTTTTTCTCAGGTCATGCACGATATGTGAAACATGCTTCCGCTTACTATTTGATACTTGCATCCGATGTCGAGTATACATGCATTTCATGGAGCGTCTTTTGACTTTACTTTAAACCGTGTCGCCTAGATTTCAATCGTACTTATAACGTTGTAACTTAACTTTTGGTTGAACAATTCTTGTAAACTTTGAAACAATCTTTATTTTGAAATGAAGGCGACATATTTTGGTCAAACGTTATCTTAAAGACTTATAATCAGGTAATGGGACCCACGTAGCCGACGCCGTCACTTGACGATTTGTCGGGGTCGCTACAGATTAGATATAAAGGATATGTAATTTTGTTTTCATGTAAATAAGTCATGAATGATTACTAATGTTTTTATAATTTTATGAGATATTTCATGCTAGTTGCCAAATGATGGTTCCCACATGTGTTAGGTGACTCACATGGGCTGCTAAGAGCTAATCATTGGAGTGTATATACCAATAGTACATACATCTAAAAGCTGTGTATTGTATGAGTACGAATACGGGTGCATACGAGTAGAATTGTTGATGAAACTGAACGAGGATGTAATTGTAAGCATTTTTGTTAAGTAGAAGTATTTTGATAAGTGTCTTGAAGTCTTTCAAAAGTGTATGAATACATATTAAAACACTACATGTATATACATTTTAACTGAGTCGTTAAGTCATCGTTAGTCGTTATATGTAAATGTTGTTTTGAAACCTTTAGGTTAACGATCTTGTTAAATGTTGTTAACCCATTGTTTATTATATCTAAAGAGATGTTAAATTATTACATTATCATGATATTATGATATATTAATATATCTTAGTATGATATATGTATAGTTAAATGTTGTTGCAACGATAATCGTTACATATATGTCTCGTTTCAAAATCATTAAGTTAGTAGTCTTGTTTTTACATATGTAGTTCATTGTTAATACACTTAATGACATGTTTAATTATAATTTATCATGATTAAACATAGTGTACCAATATCTTAATATGATTCATATGTAATTAGTAAGACGTTGTTATAACGATAATCGTTATATATATCGTTTCGAGTTTCTTAATTCAATAAACACAATTTTATGTACATAACTCATTGTTAAAATACCTAATGAGATACTTACTTATCATAATATCATGGTAACTATATATATAATCATATATATGTCATCATATAGTTTTTACAAGTTTTAACGTTCGTGAATCACCGGTCAACTTGGGTGGTCATTTGTCTATATGATCCAATTAATCCAGTCTTAACAAGTTTGATTACTTAACATATTGGAAACACTTAATAATGTAAATATCAATTTCATTTAATATATATAAACATGGAAAAGTTCAGGTCACTACACATTAGATTCCCATGACGCTTGCTAGTTAAAGCTTTTGGAAGATGACCTAGTGTTTTTGGGTAGTTTAGCCCCAAACCATGCTAGGGTGTAGTTTGGATTAAAACTATCATTTTAAAGGGGTCGAACTTGTATTACATTTGATTAATGGCCTTAGTGCCTTTTGTAAACATTAAACTTGTTGTACGTTTTAATGGGTTGTATGGAATGGTTTATATCATTCCAATGGCACGTTAATGATTGTTACTAAAAAAAAATTATCCGGTTGAATACGGGTTGGGTTGTTTCACTTAGATGTCGAGTATACATGCATACGTGGAGCGTATTTTGACTTTACTTAAATTGTGTCGCATAGGTTTCATTTGTACTTAAACGTTGTAATGTTACTAGTTGTCGAACTACTTTGTAAACCTTGAAACATCATTACATTTGAAATGAATGCGACATATTTTGGTCAAACTTTGTTTTAAAGACCTATGACCACGTAACGGGACCTAAGTTAACGGGACCGTCAATAGCGATTTTGGCGGGTCGTCACAGATGGTATCAGAGCGTTGGTTATAGGGATTTAGAGTTCATTGGTGTCAACCCCGAGTCATAGGGTACATTAGTGAGTCTAGACTACCACTGGCATATAGACTTGAAGTAGGACTTGCTTGACTACTTGTACATTTATACTTGAACTCTTCTATTCATATCTAAGTCTTATTTCATCTTAATCATGTTGTTTGATTTGATTGACACGCCATCTTGACCTTATGAGGTAATGTTAGATGAACATGTGAGTTAGGGTAATATAATGACCGGGATTATATTGCGATAACTCATGTGAACATTCCGACATTATAACATAAAGAATTGAGGGCGGGTCAAGGAAAAATTTTCTCTCTATCTTTATTCCATATCACGATTAGTATTATTGAGAATACTAATTAACGATATTCTTGTGTTTTTAAGGAACAATGGCTCGCTGAGGTCAACGCAATACTCCACCTAAAACTCCCTAACAAGCTCTTCAACGAATGATAGCCACCGCAGTAGATGCGGCCATGGCCGATCACTCCTCCAATAACAATAACAATAACAACAACAACAACTATGGAGCCAATAATTCAAATGAGGGATGCTCCTACAAAAATTTCATGGGGTGCAAACCTCACACTTTCGATGGAATCGGGGGACCGGTTGTTCTAACCCGATGGTTTGAGAAAACGGAATCCGTTTTTAGCATAAGCGGTTACCGAGACCAAGACAAAGTCAAGTATTCCACCCACATTTTTGCCGATATCACTCTCACATGGTGAAACATGTATGTGCAATCGGTGGGTACCGATGAAGCCCACGTACTCTCTTGGGTACCGATGAATCTCTAGTGTAAGGATTTTGCCCCCAATTCATTGAATAAATGTTGTTTGAATGAAATACATCAGCAAGTGTTATTGTGTTAGCTATAGATCCATTGCTATGCATTTATTTTAGGCTTTACTTTGTTTACATAGATTGTGTAGCTTTTCTAAGTGATTTGATTAGTGAAACAAATTGTGCTTCAACACTTTAAGTGATCTAGACAACTAAATTAGGAACTTCAAGTGATTATGTTCTTAGTTTATGTTGGTTTTCAATTGGCCTATAGTCAACATAGTGGTGTTTGATTGTCCTAAGTGATTTTAATAATTGAAGAATCACTAAGTAAGATGGTATTTCGTATCACAAGAACTATTTAACTTCCTTGACCCCCTAAGGAAGTATCTCACAAATCAAACTTAAAGATACAAATAATAAGCATAAAGTTTACAATATAATTCTACTTAGTGTAAGTAGAATATCTCTTTCTCTCATATAATCTCTCCATAGATATGTTATTGAGGCTTGGATGATCAGTTGATATGACTTTGAAAAAATGTGGGAAAGAGGTAGTCTTCTATTTTGGCAAAGTGGTGTATTTATATTCCAAGAAAATCTTGACAGACAAAACTGCGGATGATCCACGGTCGACCGTGAAGTCAACCGCGGTGCCTTCTGTCAGCTTTTCAATATATCCGTCGGAGCTCCTTTTTCTTTGAATTTTTGGCTTCTTTACCCAATATAGAACTTTCAAAAGATGCTTAATACACCTAGAAGTTAATTCCATTACTTCTTTGATCTTGTACATATGCATGGAGGTTGACATGTGCTAGCTAAAGAGGAAAGTCTAATGTCCTTGACCATTGTCATTGATTTCCTAAAAAGTTAAATGCAGATTTTTGTCCCTTGACAAACCACTAGCATCCAAACTTCATTACCCAAATCTTTAAACCCTTATCTTCATCTTTGATGGAAGTATATTGCTTCATTGGTGCTTGTTACAAGTTAATTAGATTTGTTTGAATCTATTTGGGAATGCTTTGACAGTTGCATTAATCATAAAGAGATAAACTGTTACATTCCAAACCTCATATCCCATGCCACAACACTCCAATTTTAATTTCCCAAGTCTTCTCTATTTTGTCAACTTATGAGTGGAAGTATCTATCTTCATTGGTGGCTTGCAATATGTCAAAGATGACCATTTTAACACTAGTGAAGAATTCTTGAAAGTTACACTAATCTTCCAAGTTAATTATACTTAACCATGTAGGTATAGTTTCAAGGATTAATAGGAGAGCATCTCTTTAGTTGGGACTTAATGACCATCTTAATCATGTCTACATTTATATTATATTTAAAAAGAATGACTTGCAAAAGGACATTCAGCAACACTTTGATGGAATTTAACAAGTACATAAAACATGTTCTTATAGTTTACATAATTGTAAAACCAATTTGAATAAGAGTTTTAGCAAGCGGAAGCATTATGTTAAGTTCATGTTTATATGTTTAGCCATTTAGTTAAATTCCATGTTAATATCAAGTCTTGAATAAATGCTTACATATAAGAACAAGTAGAGAAGATAGTAATATACCTCCTCAAGTGTATTTGAGGGTTGTTTTCAAAAGACAAGATGATGATGAATATGATGAATGAAAGCCTCTAACTTGAAGCCTCAAGTGTGTAATACCTACAAGCCTTTTGTGCACCAACACCACCTTTGTTTAGTTAGGATTTTAGACACTTGAATGGACTAGATAAGCAAGCAAAAAAACCTCTCCTTGTGGTACAAACAGTTCGGCCAGCAGCTACACCAGAAGCAGAATTTTTACTTGCAATTTTATGTGTATATGTAGTATCACTTGAGTCAAAGCCTTGGTTAACTAGTGAGCATGCACCTTGGCACTTGTGTGGTCATAAAAGTAACAAATTTAGGCATGGGATAGTCTCCTTGGGGCTGCAAAACCATCCACCACCATGCCCATATTATAATCACATTTTTTTAACTACTAAAAAAGCCATGTAATTGTTAATGTTACTTGCATATTTTATAAACCCTTTTATAAAATACTACACATTATAATTATTTAAACCTAAAAATAATTAAATATAAATTATCCAAATAATTTATCTCAAGTGATAATATTTTAGAAAACTGATTTTCTAAAGTTCAAGTGTCGCGTATTTATTTAACGATCCAATCGTTAAGATTAAATACATATAATGTGTCGGTAAGCTTGTTATTGGGTATGACCCGACTTGGATCATAACACATTAGCCACATTAATTTAATATATCTCTCGGGCATACGAAATACCTTCAATCTAGCACTTGCACGAGAAACATAAGAAATTAATGCAAGTGACGGATACCACCTAACGACTGTCCATCACCTCCAATATGTTATGACTTTATGCCATTCAATAACATCATCCTTTTGAGTTCCCATCTCAAATATGAATAAGTGAATCTTTCATTTATCCTTTCATCCTAGATGTCATGTTAAATCAAGAGATACAGAGTGATCACTCTCTTATAGATTTAACTTTATCAGGCCTTAGACATCTGGCTCTCAACAAATAAGAGGGACAAATTCCTTCTTAACGACATACGTCCTAAATATATACCTTGCATCATACCTGAGTTCTTTCTTATGAACTACCATATTTCAGAATAGCGAAGGAAAGAATCAAGGCACAATACTTGGTAAATATCCGAACCCAATATGTATCTCAGGTCAGAGGATACAATGATATTCGCCTTTACTCAAGATTACATGTGATCAACTACAAAGGCTCCATTTAGTAAATCTTGAGGGCGGGTCTTCCAATATTTGTATCCCACAAATATCTATGAACCTTGGTTGCAACCGTGCCCCACATTCATCCCGTGAATGTATACCAACCCAAGTTCTTAATAGTCTAAACCTCACACTTATTCCCACAAATGTAATCGACTACGGAATTTAGAATAATTACTTATTCATGGATAAAATATGCAAAATAGGAATATGACTCAAGATTAATAGATTAACACCATAATTTTATTAATGAGTTTAAACCACTTCATTCCGTAACAATACATGAAACAGATCAGAACCAATCACTAGAATATCGAAGCCCTAATGCACTAACATGCCCTTAATATTTTGCACCATGCAAGAGCTTCGTGAGTGGATCCGCTATATTAAGATTTGTGTGAACTTTTTGAATACATATCTTTCCCTTTTCAACTTCATCCCTTATGAATTTGAATCTCCGCTCAATGTGACGGGTCTTTTGGTGAGCACGAGGTTCTTTGATTTGGGCAATCGCACCCTCATTGTCACAAAAGATCTCAAGAGGGTCCTGAATGGAAGGGACCACTCCTAAATCGTCAATGAATTTCTTTATCCATACAGCTTCCTGAGCTGCCAATGAGGCGGCAATGTACTCTGACTCTGTAGTGGATAATGCAACAACATCCTATTTTAAACTCTTCCAAGAGACCGCACCTCCATTTAACGTGAAGACATAACCGGATTGTGATCGAGAATCATCTCGATCAGTTTGGAAACTCGCATCCACGTAACCTTTTACAGCGAGTTCCTCCTCACCAGACCCGTATATAAGAAACATATCATTAGTCCTTCTAAGGTATTTCAATATACTTTTAACCGCAATCCAATGACTGTTTCCTGGGTTATTCTGGTATCTACTTGTCAAGCTAAGAGCGCATGACACATCCGGTCTAGTGCATATTATTGCATACATGATTGACCCAATAGCTGACGCATATGGGACTTTCTTCATTCTCTCGTGTTCATCTTTCGTGGTAGGGCACTGAGATGAACTGATAAGCGTTCCTCTTTGAATAGGTACCAAACCTTTCTTAGAGTTGCCCATCTTGAACCTTTTCAAGATCTTTTCAATGTATGCACTTTGATCCAAACCTATTAGTTTCTTGGATCTATCCCTGTAGATCCCAATCCCTAAAATGTATTGTGCTTCTCCAAGATCCTTAATGGAGAAGCATTTACTTAGCCAAGTTTTAACACCTTGCATTGCCAGAATATCATTTCCAAATAATAATATATCATCCACATATAGTACAAGGAACATGATTGTGCTCCCACTAGCTTTCTTGTATACACAGGCTTCATCACCATTTTTAATTAAGCCAAATTTCTTGGCCTCCTCATTAAAACAATGATTCCACATTCTAGATGCTTGTTTCAATCCCTAGATTGACTTCTTTAACTTGCATACCCTTTTAGGATATTTCGGATCAACAAAAACTTCAGGCTGAACCATATAGACGTCTTCCTCAAGATGTCCATTTTGGAAACTGGTCTTGACATCCATTTGCCATATTTCATAATCATAATGAGCAGCAATGGCAAGTAATATCTTAATAGTCTTTAGCATTGCCACAGGCGAAAAGGTTTCATCATAGTCAACCCCTTGAGTTTGAGTGAAACCTTTTTCTACAAGTCTAGCTTTATATGTATCCAAGTTTCCATGTATGTCGGTTTTCATTTTGAAAAGCCATTTACAATCAACTAGCCTTGAGCCAGTAGGTTGTGCAATAAGTTCCCAAACTTGGTTGTCATACATGGATTGCATCTCAGCGTTCATGGCTTCCTGCCATTTATCTTTATCAATCCTTGATAAAGCATCTTGGTAGTTTGTTGGTTCATCCAAATCAACCACATAGCAACCATCCATGAGAAACCCATATCTCTCAGGAGGATTACTAATCCTACCAGATCGGTGAACGTCATGTATACTTTGATCATCCATTTGATCATTCCCAATATTTTCATATTGAGTGCTAGTGTCAACCAATTGTGTATCATCTACTTGATCTTGAACCTATTCAAGATCTATCTTCCTTTCACTATTACCTTCCATTAGGAACTTAATTTCAAGGAATTCAGCCTTTCGAGCAACAAATACATTTTACTCGGTTGGATCATAGAAATAGTATCCCATATCATCCTTGGGATATCCTATGAAGATACACTTTGTGGATCGAGCATTCAACTTATTAGGGACGTAACGCTTAGGATAAGCTTCACATCCCCATACCTTTAAGTATGATAGAGATGGAGGTTTTCCAAACCACATCTCATGAGGAGTTCATTCCACTTTCTTGGTTGGGGCCATATTTAAAATACGAGCCGTGGAGCATAGACAATAACCCCAAAATGATAGAGGTAATGAGCTTATTGCCATCATAGATCGAACCATATCCATTAGGTTTCGGTTCCTCCTTTCTGAAACTCCATTTAGTTGGGGTGTTCCAGGAGGAGTAAGTTGCGAGATAATCCCACAACCTTTAAGATGATCTTGGAAAGCATTGCTTAGGTATTCACCTCCTCTATCGGTACGAAGTACCTTCATTGTCTTATTGAGTTAATTTTGTGCTTCGTTTTGATACTCTTTGAATGCCTCAAAAGTTTCGTTCTTATGTCTTAACAAGTAGACATATCCGAAACGACTGAAGTCATCAATGAAAGTAACGAAGTATCTTTTACTATTCTTAGTCATGGGCTTAAAGGGTCCACATACATCCAAATGTATTAATCCCAATAAGTCTTTAGCCATTTCATAGGTCCCTTTGAAAGGTGCTTTAGTCATTTTTCCTTGCAAACAAGATTCACATACATCAAACGAGTCTAGTTCATTTGATTTCAAAAGTCCATTCTTTTGAAGTGTATGCATTCGGTTCTTGTTTATGTAACCAAGGCGACAATGCCATAAGTAGGAATCACTCAAATCCCTTTTGAGTTTCTTGGTGTTTGCATGGAACATTGAGCTATTGTATGATGTGTCATCATGAACCAATTCATAAATACCATTCAAAGGCGAAGCCTTAAAATAGAACACATTATCTAAAGAAACATGGATATCGTCATTAATGAAATTAAGATTAAAACCACATTGTTTCATACGGGATACATAAATAATGTTTCGAGATAAATCGGGTGCATACAAAACATTTTTCAAAATAAGCTCTAAACCACTTGGTAGCTTCAAAACAAAGTCTCTTTGAGCTTTCACTTGCACCCTTGCTCCATTACCCATGAAGAGACTTGTTGTTCCCGCATCTTGATTACTTCTTTTGAACCCCTGCAAAGAATTGCAAATATGAGTTTCACATCCTGTGTCTAATACCCATGTATTAGAAGAAGTAATACTAAGCTCAATGTATACCATATATACATTACCTGAGGTTTGCCCTGCATCCCTCTTTTCTTTCAACTCCTTAAGGTAGATCAAGCAGTTGCATTTCCAGTGACCCATTTCATCGCAACCAAAGCACGGATCTTCCTTGGGGTTAGCTTTACCGGTAACCTTTTGCTTTTTGTTATTGTTGGTTGGGGTAACCATCTTCCCCTTTCCTTTGCCCTTGCCTTGGTGGGAGGGTCCTTTCCTCTTAGCTGTCTTTGACTTAGAAGTGTTATTGTTTTTGGACCCGCCTTCATTGATCATAAACATGGGTGAAGCCCTTTTACCCATGCTCGCTTTGGCCGTCTTAAGCATGGCATGTAATTCGCCAATGCTCTTATCCCATCCATTCATGTTGTAATTCATTACAAATGTGTCAAACCTCTTTGATAAAGAATTAAGGATAAGGTCCGTGGCTAATTCATTAGACACGTTGCAGTTTAGACGGTTCGCTCTATCAATTAGGCTTTTCATCTTAAGGACTTAAGATGAAACGGAATGGGAGTCGTCCATCCGACATGCATGAAGTGCTCGAACCGTTTCGAAGCTCTCGACACGAGCTTGTTGAAGGAACATCTCCTTCAATTGTGTGATAATGTCATATGCACTATGATGCTCAAAATCCTTTTGGAGTTCTGGTATCATAGTCCCAAGCATGAGGCAAGAAACTTGCACCGAATCGGTGCAATATTTCTCCTAATAAGCCATGTATTCCGTATCATCCTCGTCCGGTTGATCGAGAATGGGGTCTTCCAACACATACGCCCTATCCTCTAGTTTGAGGACAATTCTTAGATTGCGAAACCAATCCATGAAATTCATATGGTTGAGTTTTTCCTTTTCGAGGATTGACCTCAACGATAAGTTGCTAAAGTTGATTGGTGCGTTTGGAATGTTGTTGTTATTGGCTCCCATCTACAAAATTTAACAAAATAGTTTAAGTATCAATTTTAATTTAACAATCAATACCCTTTAAATCCAATTGATATTTATTAAATTTTAGAATCCAACGGTAAACCAAATTTCGGTTAGGTGACCTTTATCCCGTCATTTGATTTAGCTAGGTAGTCATTATATGACAATTGCAATCCTTTTGCAACTTCTAAGTTATGGGATCATGCAATCCTTTTGCATGGCATATTTATCCCATCAACTCCTATTTGTTCCTCATGCTTCGGTGACCCTAAGTTCATGATTCCCAAATCAAGTCGTCCTACTTGTGTAAACTTATAAATTTAACATACAAGTGGTTAGGTGACCTTTATCCCACAAGTGTGCGAAATTCACCTTAATTATATTAGTTTGCTCATAACGGTTAGGTGACCTTTATCCCATCATGAGTTCCCTAATATGCCTAAGTGTCACACAAAAGGATGGCGTTTAACTTGTTTGCCTTGTAAATAAGGGATTTTAAGTTTTCATTATTTCTAGTTTAAGAAAACTTTTATACCATACACCAACATGCATTTAGTGTATGGTTTGTTTGAAAATCCATTTTTCATGTTATGTAATAAAGCCAATTACTTGATATAAACCATTTTATATGTGTTTCAATAACCAATTATTATGTGTTCTTAATAACCATTTATTAATGTCCTTTTGCCATTTCAAATTAACCATTTAAATTATCGTTTTGCATGTTGTTAATAACGTCTAACTTAACCAATTAAATTGTCATTTTGCTTGTTGTTAACTTGTGATATACTTATTGCAACCAAACATACAAACACAATAAACAACCATGCATGCAAAACAAATATGTTCACAATCAAGCCAATTTGGTAGATATTTGTTTAGCCGAAAACAAATGCCACTGGTTAAAGGGTTATAACACAAAGTAGGAGATTTTAAATCTCCCACTTAATCTTGCATCTAAATGCTTCTTCTTGTGTTCTTCAAGTCATCATCATCTTCATAATTTTTTACAAAATATGTCCTAATACATTTTTCTCTAAAAAAATGAAATTACAACCTAATCTATTTTACATACCAAATATAAAATAAATTACATAACCAAAATTAATATTACATACCAAATGAATAATTAATATTACAAACCTAATTGAATGAATATTACAACCAAATTGAAAGATTACCAAATCAACCAAACATACATTCATTCAAACACAAGGTCATGGTTATGATTGTGAACAACAACATACAACATAATATGACCAAATGGCAAGTTCCAAACCCATTTGGAACCTCCCAAAATTCAGCCAAACCCTCATGCCTACCCAAATCCATTAATTTTTGCATTTTACTTTCATGCATGTTAGTAGAATGCAAAGTTGATGGGTTTAAAGACCATATATAAGAAGCATATTTCATAGACTTCGGCTCTAGATACCATTGATGGAATTTAACAAGTACATAAAACATGTTCATATAGTTTACATAATTTCAAAACCAATTTGAATAAGTGTTTTAGCAAGCGAAAGCATTATGTTAAGTTCATGTTTATATGTTTAGCTATTTAGTTAAATTCCATGTTAATATCAAGTCTTGAATATATGCTTACATATAAGAACAAGTAGAGAAGATAGTAATATACCTCCTCAAGTATATTTGAGGGTTGTTTTCAAAAGACAAGATGATGATGAATATGATGAATGAAAGCCTCTAACTTGAAGCCTCAAGTGTGTAATACCCACAAGCCTTTTGTGCACCAAAACCACCTTTGTTTAGTTATGATTTTAGACACTTGAATGGACTAGATAAGCAAGCAAAAAAAACCTCTCCTTGTGCTACAAGCAGTTCGGCCAGCAGCTACACCAGAAGCAGAATTTTTACTTGCAATTTTATGTGTATATGTAGTATCACTTGAGTCAAAGCCTTGGTTAACTAGTGAGCATGCACCTTGGCACTTGTGTGGTCATAAAAGTAACAAATTTAGGCATGGGATGGTCTCCTTGGGGCTGCAAAACCGTCCACCACGATGCCCATATTATAATCACGTTTTTTTTAAACTAGTAAAAAAGCCATGTAATTGTTAATGTTACTTGCATATTTTATAAACCCTTTTATAAAATATTACACATTATAATTATTTAAACCTATAAATAATTAAATATAAATTATCCAAATAATTTATCTCAAGTGTTAATATTTTAGAAAACCGATTTTCTAAAGTTCAAGTGTCGCGTATTTATTTAACGATCCAATCGTTAAGATTAAATACATATAAAGTGTCGGTAAGCTTGTTATTGGGTATGACCCGACTTGGATCATAACACATTAGCCACATTAATTTAATATGTCTCTCGGGCATACGAAATACCTTCACACTTATGTGTTTAACATTAATCACAAGCTAAAGTGTCATTAAGACGTCATTAGATGTGATTAACCAAGATTAGCGTTTTAGTGACCAAAACTCTTTTGAATATGAAGGAGGTAACTATTCTAAGCATGTTGAAATAAGTTTAGTAAATTATAGATGCCCCATAGTAGTCAAACATTTTTTGATCAAAATTCGGACAGAGAGAACTGTGGTCGACCGTAGAGTCGACAGTGCACTTTGGTTCGTAGAACCAAGGTACAGGGCATCCCACAGTCTAACATGTGGTCGACCATGGACCTAGCCGTGCTCCTCCAGGGTTTTTCAAATGACTCTTTTGACTTACTTATTTTGTGTATAGGTCATTTGCTAGAGATTGTGTAGGCTTGTGAACTTGTGTTGTTTTATAAGTTGTTTAAGCACACAAGGCTTGGTGTGTGACAACCCGAAAATTTCCGACCAAATTTAAACTTAATCTTTATATGTTTCCGATACGATAAACAAAGTTTGTAATGTTGAATCTCAAAATTTTGGAACTACATTCATGTAATCAATTACCTTTGACCGTGCTCGATGATTCACGAACATTTATGTGTGTGTGTGTGTGTGTGTGTGTGTGTATATATATATATATATATAAAATATATGGTTATATTAATTGAAAATGTTAACAAAGTATTATATGTATAATACTTTACATGAACGTATTTGTTTCAATATAAGTTTATTATAATTATCGACGAGATTATAAAATAATATCAAATGATTGAATTATTAGATATATTGTGATATGATTACGGGTCTCTGTTGTAAGGTCCACTGAGAATTAAGAAATCTATTCTTTTTAACGGTATTCGGAATAATTGGTAAAGTGATTTGCAAGTAAGAACAAATGTGTCAATTAACGGGAACTAGACAAGGGTTAGTGGAAATTCCTGTTTAATTTCCAATTCATGTTTTATAATATTTTCCTCGTGACCTTGATAAGATAACTATGTTAACTTTCATTTTATTTAATGTGAAAGTAAGAACGTGGAGTATAAATAACTTAGATATTGGATATCGACAAGTTAAGTAACTCGACATTTTTCATTAAGATGATTTCATATGTTTATTTAACCTTTAGACTTTATCTCATGCTTCACCAACAGACTGTAATTTAAAAACTTGAAACCTATTATGAATATATATAGTTCTACTTTTCTAAAATGTTTTGTGATATAACAATTTCTATTATTTTAACTTTTTAACAAAATGATTCTTAAATATATTTAGTTTTGAAAATCAAAATTATCATATTTATTTGATTTAGTTTTAAACGTACAAAAACGTTTTCAGTTTAAAAAAAACTTTATTATTAAAACGTATATAACTTTTATAAATATCTAGAACCACTTTTGACAACTCATTTCTTAACCATTATGATAAAGATAATGATATTTATATTTTATTTTATTAAATATATATAACGATTTAAATTAATATTATATATATTTATATGCGTATTATACGTATATAGTTTTATACTTTTACTATACTTTAACTTTACCTTTACTTTACTTTTACTTTACTTTAACTTTAATAATTCATACTTTAATAATTCACTTTAATAATTCATACTTTAATAATTCACTTTAATAATTCATACTTTAATAATTCACTTTAATAATTCAAAAATCTATTATAAATAGAATTCAATAGGTTTCATTATTTCATAGAAACTTGAAAATATATTTCTCTAAACTCTCTCATTCGATTTACATATATATATTTACTCAGTATTATTTCAAGATATTATTAGTATACATAAAATACTACGACGGAGTTATGTTCAGGTGATTTCAAAATAAGTTTTCAAACGGGATAGAGCTAAGGAAATTATGGGTTATAGCTATGGAAGTTATGGGTATTGTTCGGGGGTATAGCTCGTGAGGTTAACCTAGTGTTTATCATCTCCGTTGCGTCTACGTACTTTCCTGCAATATTAAATCTCAATATTGATACATGAGCATTCATATCTTATCTTTTATATATTAATAGTGTATCCCTGACTAGTGCTCGAGTATATATGATTATGCATGTTTGTATGCTTAGTTTCTTCGTTAAATAGTTTATGATAAATCATGAATTTAATACATATGCTACTAAGATAAGGTATATGATATGCATGTCGTTGGAAAGCTGGCGAAAAATTAATAACTTTTCATTTAGAAAGCTTATGGTTTCGATGAACGGATTAAAAGATATGGTCAACTGAATTATTATTAATTTTAGTATTATTATTATTAAAATGATTATTATTATTACTATCGTCGTTATGATTATCGTTATTATTATTATCTAATAACTATTATTATTATTATCGTTATCATTATCAATATATGTATTATCATTAAAATTGTTATTATTATTATTAATACTATCGTTATAATAATACTAATGATAATACTAATAATTATTATTATTATCATTATAATAATTATTAGTATTATCATTAGTATTATTATAATTATTATTATTAGTATCATTATAATTAAAAACTAATATTAGTATGATCTAATTATTATGATTATTATTATTATCACTATTATAAATGCGTTATAAAAGATGACTAAAAGCTATTAAACAAATCGATTTAGGAAATAATGAGTATAAGTATCATGATGAAATTAAAATATTGTAAGATATTGAATTAGATAAAAATATCGTTTTCACTATTTTTATCATTATTATTATTATTAAAAGTATCATTAATATTAAAACTATTATTTTTATTGAAATTATCATTTTTAATAGAAATATCATTGTTATTATAAAATATCATTATTATTATCATTTTAGTATTATTATAATTAAAATTATCATTTTGAATAGAATTATTATTTTTATATAATATATTATTATCACAGTTAATATTAAAAAGTATTGTTATTACTAAAATTATCATAATCAGAATTATCATTTCATTATAATAGCATTATTAGTAAATATAAATATTGTTATTATTATTATTATTATTATTATAATAATTATTATTAATATTATTATTACAAAATAATACAACCTTTACTCATTATTATTATTATCAATATTATTTTATCAAATAAATATGTGATACAAAGATATTTTTACCACACGTAATATAATAATACATACCACTATATTTTTATGATATTAACTGAGCTTTATAAATTTTATTTAAGATATCTAAAAGAATATTTTTATCATATATAAATTTTAATATAAATTTTTATTTATTAATAAATGACTTGTATTATTTACTTTAATAAAATCTGATAAATATATTTAAATATATAGAATGACTATATTTAAGTTATATAATAAACATGTATAGATTTTGGAAGTCATTTTGGGTCAAGATGACTTTTGTTGACTTTTGCATATCAGTCTCGAGCATTAGGATTGTGATACACTACGACTTGACCTAAATTGTTAGACAGATATTGACCAACATATATATATATATATATATATATATATATATATATATATATATATATATATATATATATATATATATATATATATATATATATATATATATATACTTAATATAGGTTCGTGAATCCGAGGTCAACCTTACACTTGTTCAATGACGTCATATGTATTTTTACTACGAAATACAGTATTGTGAGTTTCATTTGCTCCTTTTTTAAATGCTTTTGCAATATATATTTTTGGGACTGAGAATACATGCGCTGCTTTTATAAATGTTTTACGAAATAGACACAAGTAATCGAAACTACATTCTATGGTTGGATTATCGAATCGAATATCACCCTTTTAAGTCTGGTAATCTAAGAATTAGGGAACAGAAACCCTAATTGACGTGAATCCTAAAGATAGATCTATTGGGCCTAACAAACCTCATCCGGGTTACGGATGCTTTAGTACTTCGATTTTAACATGTCCGATGAGAGTCCCGGAATGATGGGGATATTCTAGACGCATTTTGTTAATGTCGATTACCAGGTGTTCACCATATGAATGATTTAAATCTCTATGCAGTTTTTGCTAAATGCCTGATATGAGATGATGTTTATGAGAAATGGAAATAAAAATCTTGTGGTCTATTAAAATTATGGAAATAATCGATTATGATAAACTAATGAACTCACCAACCTTTTGGTTGACACTTAAAAGCATGTTTATTCTCAGGTTTGAAAGAAATCTTCCGCTGTGCATTTGCTTATTTTAAAGATAATACTTGGAGTCATACATGACATATTTCAAAGGACGTTGCATTCAAGTCATTGAGTTCAATAAAGATCATTATTAAGTAAATGACATGTTAAGTCATCTATAGGGTGGATATATTATGAAAGGGTATGCATACTTGTCAACTTTCGATGTAATTAAAGGTTGTCTTTTAAAAACGAATGCAATGTTTGTAAAATGTATCATATAGAGGTCAAATACCTCGCAATGTAACCATATGTTATTGTATTCGTCCTTATGGATTAGGACGGGTCGTCTCATGTGGTATCAGAGCGGTGGTCTTAGTGAACCAGGTCTTGCATTAGTGTGTCTAACTGATAGATATTAAGATGCATTAATGAGTCTGGACTTCGACCGTGTCTGCATATCAAAAAGTTTTGCTTATCATTTCTTGTCGGAAATTACATTCTTATTATTCTTAGTCTAGACACATCTTACTGCATTGATTGCATGAATAGTGTATAGACAAAATTCGTATCTTAGCGTATCTGCTGATTCATATCTTAGCGTATCTGTTACTATAAACTTTGCCTGACATATTCCGTAAATTCCTCCATAATCTACGAAATCTTTTGTTCTATATATATAGATATTCTATGTAATTAGAATACCATCCGATAACCGAAAATCATTTCATATCGAAAAATCCTTTATTCGATAGTACAAAATGGAACTCGCCACTAGTTCAAGTCCCTCAAATTCCAATATGGAGTTTCACTCGAGCTCCGAAAGTAGTGTGACCGGAATGGATCAACCAATTAGCCATCATCTATTCTGGATGAATTGGGGATGGGTTCGTAGTCTACTTAATCATTGGAGACACGAAGTAGTTGATCCCTTCCATCCACCACATTTCCCTCTTGGCGAAGAACCTGAAGCACTTAACGGCAAACCTGTTCGAGACACCATTTTCTCTCTCATTTCCAGAGTATCTCTTCATGACTATATACTATCTCGAATTTTAGATCTTATTCATCCGCTCGTCCGAACCGACAATCACCCCAGTGTAATAGAAGAAGTCAGCGAGCTTCGCGCTCGGGTAGTGGCTTTGGAGAATATGGTGCAAAGGTTACAAGCACCAGCAGCATCACCGGCATCAACAGTACCACCATCATCAACACCAACAGTACCATTACCACCACCAACAACAACATCCACATCTCATGCTTCAACATCACAAACTGCCCCATAAACATCAACATCATACACACCATAGATACCAAGGAGTACCAACAACAATAACCGATGAAGTATTGATTCATAACTTCATTGGAGAAACATTCTGCGACAATTATGTAATCTCTAAAGTCTTAGAGATTATCTATTCCAACCTTAATCATAAACCAGATAAGTGGGCAAATAGATTATCTATTCCAGTCTTAGACACAATTTACAAGCTAGACTTGTTTTACCAACATCATCAACAGTACCGTCAACATCACCAACACCGTCAGTGCCGTCAGTAGCACCTACAACATCACAAGCTCCACCAATCACCACGAACAACATCACTAATCAACAACAAGTATGTCATATCAACGAGTTATGAAGTATTAACTCACTTCCACTGAAGAATTTATATGTATATCATAAATATATAAATTTTGGAAACCATAGTATATCTTTTCATACTAAGCTATTATGTATGAATTGAATAAGGGTATATACTACTCGGATAATTCATATTACTAATATGCAATGATGTACATCCTTCGTTAAAGACTTAACCATCGTTAACTACAATCTCTGTTTCAACTCAATGAATCTCATTTCATAATAAACCAAGTGTATTAATCAATTACATGTTTGATTTTACACTTTCATCTTTGATGTACTCGAAACTTTCTAGACAACATCATTCGTACCTTGCGGAGTTCACAAGAATTCCACGAACACCAACATCATTCACCAAAGAAATATCAATAGATGAATAATGAAGCATTAATTCATAATTTCATTCAAGTGGAAGAAATACTCAGCAAAGATTACGTAATTTCTAAAGTTTTAGGAATTATTCAATTCTAGTTCTAACTGCAAATCAAATGAGATTAATTTAATATTAACTCATTAAATCTATATTACATCTGAAGAAAATATACATACATATATATTTTCATAAAGATTGTAATAAAATTCTTTTGCAAAAAAAGTATTACTTGTGAAACTTTTAACGGGTAGGTAATACCAGAAAGATATATAAATTCACAATTAATATGTTACATTTGATGGGATTCAATATAGCAACAAGTTCTTAATGTTAACATTATCACAAAACCATTTGATTTAAAGTTGTAGCAAGCGGAAGCATAAATATTAAGAAAACAAGTTCATATGTTAAACCATTTTATTTGAATCCCATGTAAATATCAAGTTATGAACATATGCTTACATATAAGAACAAGGAGAGTAGAGATTATACCTCCTCAAGTAAATTTGAGGGCTGTTTTGAACAAGGAAGATGATGATGAAAATGAAGCAACAACAACCTCTAACTTGAAGCCTCAAGTGTGTAATACCCACAAGCCTTTTATGCACCAACACCACCTTTGTTTAGTTAGGATTTTTGACACCAAATGAACTAGAATACCAAGCAAGAAAACCTCTCTTTCTCCCTACAAAGTTTCGGCCAGCAGCTCCTTAGGAGGAGAAGAGAGAGTTTTTCAAATGTAACCTCAATATTTTGAGTCAATTACTTGGTTAAAGAGACAAGCATGCTCATGTGTAGTTGTGTATTCTTAAAATAACAAAAGCTAGCATGTGTGTACCCATGGGGACTCCGAAAACCGTCCACCACCATGGGACATTAAAAAAAATTTCCATTTTTTTTATTATAAAACTTGTTATTAATAAACATGTAATAAAACACGTGCATTTGTTAAGTTACTTACATTTTATAAACCCATTTATAAAATATAACACAACATAATTATTTAAGCCTATAAATAATTAAATATAAATTATCCAAATAATTTATCTCAAGTGATAATATTTTAGAGAACCAATTTTCTAAAATTCAAGTGTCGCGTATTTATTTACCGATTCAATCGTTAATATTAAATAAGTATAAGGTGTCGGTAAGCTTGTTATTGGGTATGACCCGACTTGGATCATAACATATTAGCCACGTTAATTTAATATGTCTCTCGGGCATACGAAATACCTTCAATCTCCCACTTGCACGAGAAACATAAGAAATTAATGCAAGTGATGGATACCACCTAATGACCGTCCATCATCCCCAATATGTTATGACTTTATGCCATTCAATAACATCATCCCTTTCGAGTTCCCATCTCGAATATGAATGGGTGAATCTTTCATTTATCCTTTCATCCTAGATGTCATGTTAAATCCAAAAGATACAGAGTGATCACTCTCTTATAGATTTAACTTTATCAGGCCTTAGACATCTGACTCTCAACGAATAAGAGGGATAAATTCCATCTTGACTACATACGTCCTAGATATATACTTTGTATCACACCTGAGTTCTTCCTTATGAACTACCATATTTCAGAATAGCGAAGGAAAGAATCAAGGCACAATACTTAGTAAATATCCGAACCTAATATGTATCTCAGGTCAGAGGATACAATGATATTCGCCTTTACTCAAGATTACATGTGATCAACCACAAAGGCTCCATTTAGTGAATCTTGAGGTCGGGTCTTCCAATATTTGTATCCCACAAATATCTATGAACCTTGGTTGCAACCTTGCCCCACATTCATCCCGTGAATGCATACCAATCCAAGTTCATAATAGTTTAAACCTCACACTTGTTCCCACAAATGTGAACGACTACGGAATTTAGAATAATTACTTATTCATGGATAAAATATGCAAAATAGGAACATGACTCAAAATAAATTAATACCATAATTATATTAATGAGTTTGAACAATTTCGTTCGATTACAATACTTAAAACAGATCATGACAGATCACTAGAATATCGAAGCCCTAATGCACAAACATGTCCATTACCTTTTGCTCCATGTAAGAGCTTCGTGAGAGGATCCTCTATATTAAGATCTGTGTGAACTTTGCGAATACATATCTTTCCCTTTTCAACTTCATCCCTTATGTAGTTGAATCTCCGCTCAATGTGACGGGTCTTTTGGTGAGCACGAGGTTCATTGATTTGAGCAATCGTACCCTCGTTGTCACAAAAGATCTCAAGAGGGTCCTGAATGGAAGGGACTACTCCTAAGTCGTCAATGAATTTCTTCATCCATGCAGCTTCCTGAGCTGCCAATGAGGCGGCAATATACTCTGACTCTGTAGTGGATAAGGCAACAACATCCTATTTTGAACTCTTCCAAGAGACTGCACCTCCATTTAATGTGAAGACATGATCGAATTGTGATCGAGAATCATCTCGATCAGTTTGGAAACTCGCGTTTGTGATGACTCGGGAATTTCTGACCAAATTTAAACTTTAATCTGTATATGTTTCTGACACGATAAGCAAAATCTTTAATGTTGAGTCTCGAAAGTTTTGAAATCTATATTCATGTAATCAATTACCCTCCGACCATGCCTGACGATTCACGAATAATTGTTTGTAAATAAATAGGTATATATATATATGTAAGTTTACATTATAATTTGAAATTATAAAAAGTAATTTAAACATTTGAATTAATTCAAGATAAGTTACAAAATAATTATATTGTAAATTAAAATAAATCTATATATAAATATATATGATTTCTATATGTGATCATGATTATATGTATATGGTAATGTATAAGAATTCAATTATATATAATATATAAATATTAAACTTTACATAATTAATAAATTGTAGTATTAAGATATTAAATGTGGTTACAAGTTAAAAATATAGTTGTTATACTAATATTATTATTATTATTACTTTCATTATTATTAAAATAAAATATGGATATTGATATTAGTGTTATTAATATTACTAGATATAAAATATAATATGAAATTTGATGCATTTGATTTGTTGTATTATTATTACTATTATTAATATTATGTTATCATTGTTAATATCAGTATTATTATAACTAATAGTAAAAGTCATCACATAATATAATAATACATAAATAATAATTGATATTGTATTAAAATACAAGTTTGAATATAAGTAATATGTTAATATTATTATCATTAATTTCATCATTATTATCATTGTCAATATTCATATTAATATTTGTATTAGCTATATTATTAGTTTCAATATATAATTTATATATATATATATATATATATATATATATATATATATATATATATATATATATATATATATATATATATATGAAAATTTATATGAAAATTTATATATTTAATTTGTTATATCATTAATATTATTGTTATTATAAGTAGTAGAAAAATTATGAATTTAGTTATTATTATCATTATGATTAATAACAATATTATTATTATTACTATTATATTGTTATAAATTTTATTATTATTATTTACAATATTAAGAATATTATTATTATTGTTATATGTATTAGTTAATAATATTAATTATAATGTATAAATACAACTACAGATATATTATACTCACAATTACAGTTATATATTTTATATAAATACATATACAAGATCTATAGATATATAATACTGAGATATACATATAAAAACATATAAATCTGTATTCTGTTACCCATCACAATCCTACTATTCTTTTTCTGTCCTTAAAGTTGTAACAAACTGGATTAAATTATCAGATAACCCCAAAACCAATTGTCAATCAGATTCTTCTTTTTATTATTTTATCTGTTCATGATTAAAATCTCTGATTGACAGTTATTTGTATTTAACGAACGAGTTATTTAATAATATTAATAAAAACCCTCAGCTATTTCATCATCATTATAAAATATCAATTTCAATTCGCTGTAATACAGAGAATTAAACAAAAACGAAAAGCTGAACCCATTTTATTCTCTGTTCTTGTGATTTTTTTTTAAAAACTCGATTTTGAATCAAATCCTAAAATGTAAAAATGACATTTTGTTTGAAACCTCCTATTTAAACTGTCTGCAAAAGCTCAAACCCCAATACTTCCTACAGAAAGCGAATTCATGAGTCAAATTTTCGTTTTAAAAAGTCAAGCGAATCGGTTATCATCAAATTCATTTTTGTTTTGATGTTACAGATCCAATTATGTATTCAGAAAGTTTATATAAATAATTTAGAACCTTTTTCGTGTTATAAGTTTTGCTTAAAACATCCTTAAATTCGATTTTGGATCTTGAGTTCATATTTTTTTTTACGCGAATAAGAACAGCTGCTTGTGCAGTTTTTAATTTTTTTTATTTAATTCAATTACATTTTTTGTTTATTAGTTCTCATATTTATATCCTAAGTAAAATCGTTACATAGTTTGTAGAGATTGATGAAGGTCTGGGTCGATTTACAGTTTTTTTTTTCTAGGATGAATAGAAAAACGAGTTATAATGTTTTCATATTGAGTATAAATCAGAAATAAAGAATCGGAGGAGTGGCTGAGTGATGTGTTGTGTATAGAGAGGTCTCGGGTTCGATTCTTGCAGCAGCCATATTTTTTTTAGGAAAGGTTTTATGAGGTAGTTACTCTCATTTATTATTATTATTATTATTATTATTATTATTATTATTATTATTATTATTATTATTATTATTATTATTATTATTATTATTATTATTATTATTATTATTATTATAATTATTGTTGTTATCAAGATTGTTAATATTAGGGTTATTATTGTTATTAATTAGTGTTATTTTTACTTGTACTATAATTATCATTAGTATTAGTATTACAAATATTATCAATATTATCATTATTACTTTTATTACTATTGTTATTGTTATTGTTATTATCATTATTATTATTAATTATTATGACTATTATTATTATTAACATAAGTATAATCATTAATAATATCATTTGTAATATTCTTATAAGTATTATTATTATTATTAAAAACCTTTATCATATAGATCATTTGTTATTATTATTATGAGTATGATTAGGATTATTAGTATTATGAAAATATTACTAGTTATCATTAATCTCATTGATATTAGTATTAGTATCACTTTGGTAACTATTAGTATTATTATTGTTATTATTATTAAAATGTATCATTATTATTAACATTATAAATATCATTAAAATTAACATTTTATATAAAATTTTCCTAATTATTAATATTATCAAATCTAATATTATTATTACCTTTACTTGATATTTTCATAAAGTTAACTAGCAAATGATATTTATATAACAATATACTTATTACACATCATAAAACTATATTAATATCTTATTTATAAAAAAATATATAAAATGAATATACTTAATAAGATATATAGTTTATTAATATAAAAATTATATTACTAATAATAATGTATATATTTGTCTGATTACAAGGATGCGTTTTAATAAATATATGAATAATATAGGTTCGTGAATCCGAGGCCAACTCTACTTTTGTTCAATGTCGTCATATGTATTTTTACTACAAAATACATTAGGTGAGTTTCATTTACTTCCTTTTTCTCTTTACATTTTTGGGGCTGAGAATACATGCAAATGCTTTATTAACTGTTTTACAATATTTATATGCGTGAGTTCATTTGCCCCTTTTTACTCATTACATTTTTGGGCTGAGAATACATGCAAATACTTTATTAACTATTTTACAATATTTATATGTGTGAGTTTCATTAATCCCTTTTTAAATGCTTTTGCAATATATATTTTTGGGACTGAGAATACATGCACTGTTTTTATAACTGTTTTACGAAATAGACACAAGTAATTGAAACTACATTATATGGTTGAATTATCGAAATCAAATATGGCCCTTTTTATTAAGTCTGGTAATCTAAGAATTAGGGAACAGACACCCTAATTGACGCGAACTCTAAAGATAGATCTATCGGGCCCAACAAGCCCCTTCCAAAGTACCAGATGCTTTAGTACTTCGAAATTTATATCATGTCCGAAGGAGGATCCCGGAATGATGGGGATATTCTTATATGCATATTGTGAATGTCGGTTACCAGGTGTTCAATCCATATGAATGATATTTTTGTCTCTATGCATGGGACGTATGTTTATGAGAAATGGAAATATATGAAATCTTGTGGTCTATTAAAAATGTGAAATGATTGTTTATGATAAACTAATGAACTCACCAACCTTTTGGTTGACACTTGAAAGCATGTTTATTCTCATGTACGAAAGAAATCTTCCGCTGTGCATTTGCTCATCTTAGGGATATTACTTGGAGTCATTAATGGCATATTTCAAAAGACGTTGCATTCGAGTCGTTGAGTTCATCAAGATTATTATTAATTCAATTATAGTTAAATATATTATAAAATGGTATGTCTTCCGTCAACTTTCGATGTAATGAAAGATTGTCTTTTCAAAAACGAATGCAATGTTTGTAAAATGTATCATATAGAGGTCAAGTACCTCGTGATGAAATCAACTGTTGTGAATCGTTTATAATCGATATGGACTTCGTCCGGATGGATTAGGACGGGGCGTTTCAGTTGGTATCAGAGCGGTGGTCTTAGCGAACCAGGTCCTGCATTAGTGTGTCTAACTGATAGTTGTTTAGATGCATTAGTGAGTCTGGACTTCGACCGTGTCTGCATGTCAAAAGTTTTGCTTATCATTTAGTGTCGAAAAATTATTTGTTTTTCATCCTTAAAGTCTAGACACGTCTTACTGCTTCTATTGCATAGACAGTGTATAGATAAATTCATGTCTTAGCATATCTGTTACTATAGATTTTGCCTGACAGCTTCCGTAGATTCCTCCGTAACTTATGAGATTTTAGTATTATATATGCATATGTAAATTATGTATTGCAGGATACTAATCTACATCCTATAATCTATTTCTTATCGAAAATCCTTCATCTGATTATACGAGATGAATCCTTCAACTAGTTCGAGTCCTTTAGATTCCGATAGCTATTCCGATAGTTATTCCGACAGCTATTCCGATATGGAGTTTCGCCTAAGCTCCGAAGGCAGTGTCACCGGAATGAATCAACCAATCATCCATCCTCAATTCATCTGATGGGTTCGTAGCCTACTTAATCATTGGAGACAAAAAGAAGGTGATCCTTTCCATCAATTAAATTCATCTCTTGGTGAAGAACCCGAAGCACTTACCAACGAACCTGTTTGTAACACCATTTTCACCCTCATTTCCCGAATATCTCGCCACGACTATATCATAACTCAGATTCTAAACTTTATTCATTCGCTCGTTCCAACCGACAATCACCCCGGAATAATAGGAGAAGTCAACAAACTTCGCGCTCGAAAAATAAATTTGGAGAATATGGTACAAAATGTACCAGCTTCAGCAACATCATCGGCACCAATAATACCATCAGTAACAGCACCAGTACCATCAACAATCCATGCCTCAACATCTCATTCTGTACCTCGAGTATAATTATCGTTCCACGAATCGTTCTACATCATTTATCTTCGTTCGACATGGCGATTATATAATCTCTAATGTTTTAGAGATTATATATTCTTATTCTAACGGTAAATCAATTGAGTCTAATATCATATTGACTCATTAAATCCATGATTACATCTGAAGAAAATATATATGTATATATGTTTTCATAAAGATTGTAATTAAAAAAAAATCCTTTTGTACAAACTATTAATGATGAAAATATTTTAACGGGTAGGTAATACCCGAGGAATATTTAAGATTCACATTAATAAGTTACACATTACATTCTTCAAAGCTGATTCAACAGTCGTTTACTATCCTACTTACATCCACCGATATACAAATCCGTTCACCACAGAATAACCATTTTCATCCAATTTCATATTTGGATTTTGATTTATCAGAATCCAACAAGTGGCATAGTGAAGAAAATATTTGACAAAATAAAATTTGTTAGAAACAAACAAATTAACTATGAGAAATTTTGTTAAGAATCCACGCTAACTGTTCCTAGCTAACTGATTACATTTTATTTATCGCAATTTAATTATCGCAATTTACATTCTCGCAATTTTATTTATCGTCATTTAATTTCTGTTATTTATTTTACGCACTTTAAATATCGAGACACGTATACAAGGTTTTGACATATCATATTGACGCATATATATATATATATATATATATATATATATATATACACATATATATATATATATACATATATATATATATACATATATATATATACATATATATATATATATATACATATATATATATATATATATATGTATATATATTATTTGGAATAACCATAGACACTCTATATGCAGTAATGATCGAGTTCTCTACACAGGGTTGAGGTTGATTCTACAATAATATATATACTTTGAGTTGTGATCGAGTCTGAGACATGTACACGGGTCACGATACGTATTAATTAATTCGAATATTATATATTAAACTATATATGAATTATTGAATTGCTAACTGTGGACTGCCGACATTGGACAATTAAAATGAATTAAAATATTGATTATAACATATGAAACTAAACAATTCTTCAAGTTTGCCACTTGATTTCATCTTAAACCCCATTTGTATCTTGACGATTACAATCTGCGTTCAAACCTTTCATGATTCTTGAAAACACCTCAAACGATAGGATGAATCAACCGCACTTTATCTACGGAAGGAAAGATTTATGCATATAGTTATGCACCTGAGAAACTCTCGGCAACTGAGTAAAAGTTTAACACGTAGCCGCGTTAGATCCTTTGGCATTTATTAGCAAAAATAATATTGCGATCCCTTTTCAAAGTAGCCAATTTTGTCACAGCTCCAGCAAGTCAACTTCAACTTTTCATTCGAAGTAGCCTTACTATAATCCTGATATATATACGATTACCCTTTTGATACCGGAGAATTCTTTTATATTCCACCATATTACCAGCAGACGTACCAGCAACCTCGTTGCTTCTTGGCTTAAATCTCTCTGGCAAATCATTATATTTATTCATTGAAACCCTATCATATACTCACCTGCATCTTGTAATGAGAACTGCCATACCAATTACCGGGAATCAGCAATCAGTACTTTGAAAACTCACATCATATCTACATCAACAGTTATATGTATGACATTTATCTCTTAGAATTATGATCTCTCATTCTGAAATTCTGAAAAGCACTCAGTCACAAATCAATACTATGAATGTTGAAAAAGTTGAATGAAGCAGCAGAAACCATAGACAACCGTAAACGACCTTAATCATCGGAAGTTTGATGATAAAGAATAGTATGTTAGAAAAGCTCAGAAAAGTTGGAACTGGAAAACGGATTGAGCCAAACCACAAAGGAGACCAAGGACAAATACAAGGACCAAACCCTATATTCAAAGAATCCAGGTAATTCTGAATCCGATGAAATCTTTAGAGAATATCTTGCTCCGAAGTCATGATAAAATCTTGCGAAAAATCTTTCTCCATCAACCATCGAACTTAGAGATTCCAAAATATCATCATCAATATCTTCGATATTTCTGAGGATATTTTCATAAATATTCTCGTCCGAAATTATATACCTCCTCGTGTTTCCTGTGTATCATTATATTTGAAACATTCAATAGAAAAATTTAGTACCGAAAAGCAGATTATGCGAAACTAGGAAGAAAGCCGTGGACAAATCACAAAGAATAAGTTTGACTTCAAAGAATCTAAATGATTCAATGTCTACTAAAGTCTTTAGTGAATATCTTGCTCCTTACTCTAAACCCTGGCGGACAATAGTCTCCATCATCCTCTGATCTTAGATATTCAAAGATATTATCGCATCTTTCATTATAAATATCCTCGATATTTATGAATATATTTTCATAACTAATCTTATATGAAATCATCTATCTCGTTGAGCTATCAGTGTTACACCATATGAGAACTATTAGTTCTAATATTCTGTAAATTTTCGAGTTTAAAAATACGAATGTTTTGAAGTAGTGTTGAGGACTGATGCATGAGTTAATATAATATAATGACACTTGATCAACGTGATTATATTACAGTAAGTCATGCTGAGTTTCTAATGGGATGTGATGATTCACAGATCCTAACGCCATCACGTGCCATGTTACATAACTCTTTCATTATGCTTAACTTCTGAACATATCAAGAAAGTATTTTCTTGATAGTTCTATTCTCAGTGATTCTGGTAATTTGATAAATCAAATCGTGCTAATACATTAGTTCTTATTTAGAACACGATGTTTATTCAAAATTCCATACTTACGAATTCTGGACCATTACTCGCTTTACTAGAGGTCGGGAGGATAATAAAAAGGCAAAGAGCTCCAAAATATAAGAGAAAATATAAAGCCCAACAATAACACCAAAATTACAAACCGTGGATATCAGTGCGTATAGCAATATAAAGACACGGGAGGATTATAAATACAATAATCCCTAAAGCATAGTAGAAATAAACGGATTCCTCCAGTGGAAGTTGGAAACGGAGAATGATTGTTGAGATAATCAGGATAAGGACAAGGATCAGAACTGGATTAAGCATTTCATGATCTTTTGAATTTGGGAATTGAGTATTGAAGTGGTGAAGATTAATGGAACGGAAAAGGTAAAATTTATAGTGGAAATATCAGACAGAGGAATCGAGGCAGATCACTGCATTTAATTATAGAAATCTAAATTTCCTTATTCACAGAAGAATCAAATCTTTTAGATTTCGAAGATTTTCTTCAAATCCCTTAAATTCCGGAATTCAACCAAAACAACGTCAACAGTTAAGACGCATTCTGTTTTCTAAATTCAATTGTGACTACGTCAAAAGTTAAGATGCATCTTACTTTCAAAATTCAACCCTGACTCTGTCAAAAGTTACGACGAATCTTTACTTATCCTATTTCAATCTTTTGTGATAATTTCACTCGTACGCTTCGAATAATTGAGTTGTTTTTATTCAAATCACCTGATGGTGATAAAACTTTAATTATTGACTCATATTCGTCATGAAAACATTTTTATTGTTAGCCATGACGACCACACTCAAATTTCGGGATGAAATTTGTTTAACGGGTAGGTACTGTGATGACCCGGGAATTTCCGACCAAATTTAAACTTTAATCTGTATATGTTTCTGACACGATAAGCAAAATCTTTAATGTTGAGTCTCGAAAGTTTTGAAATCTATATTCATGTAATCAATTACCCTCCGACCATGCCTGACGATTCACGAACAATTGTTTGTAAATAAATAGGTATATATATATATATATATATATATATATATATATATATATATATATATATATATATATATATATATATATATATATATATATATATATATATATAAGTTTACATTATAATTTGAAATTATAAAAAGTAATTTAAACATTTGAATTAATTCAAGATAAGTTACAAAATAATTATATTGTAAATTAAAATAAATCTATATATAAATATATATGATTTCTATATGTGATCATGATTATATGTATATGGTAATGTATAAGAATTCAATTATATATAATATATAAATATTAAACTTTACATAATTAATAAATTGTAGTATTAAGATATTAAATGTGGTTACAAGTTAAAAATATAGTTGTTATACTAATATTATTATTATTATTACTTTCATTATTATTAAAATAAAATATGGATATTGATATTAGTGTTATTAATATTACTAGATATAAAATATAATATGAAATTTGATGCATTTGATTTGTTATATTATTATTACTATTATTAATATTATGTTATCATTGTTAATATCAGTATTATTATAACTAATAGTAAAAGTCATCACATAATATAATAATACATAAATAATAAATGATATTGTATTAAAATACAAGTTTGAATATAAGTAATATGTTAATATTATTATCATTAATTTCATCATTATTATCATTGTCAATATTCATATTAATATTTGTATTAGCTATATTATTAGTTTCAATATATATATATATATATATATATATATATATATATATATATATATATATATATATATATATATATGAAAATTTATATATTTAATTTGTTATATCATTAATATTATTGTTATCATAAGTAGTAGAAAAATTATGAATTTAGTTATTATTATCATTATGATTAATAACAATATTATTATTATTACTATTATATTGTTATAAATTTTATTATTATTATTTACAATATTAAGAATATTATTATTATTGTTATATGTATTAGTTAATAATATTAATTATAATGTATAAATATAACTACAGATATATTATACTCACAATTACAGTTATATATTTTATATAAATACATATACAAGATCTATAGATATATAATACTGAGATATACATATAAAAACATATAAATATGTATTCTGTTTCCCATCACAATCCTACTATTCTTTTTATGTCCTTAAAGTTGTAACAAACTGGATTGAATTATCAGATAACCCCAAAACCAATTGTCAATCAGATTCTTCTTTTTATTATTTTATCTGTTCATGATTAAAATCTCTGATTGACAGTTATTTGTATTTAACGAACGAATTATGTAATAATATTAATAAAAACCCTCAGCTATTTCATCATCATTATCAAATATCAATTTCAATTCGCTGTAATACAGAGAATTAAACAGAAACGAAAAGCTGAACCCATTTTATTCTCTGTTCTTGTGATTTTTTTCATAAACTCGATTTTGAATCAAATCCCAAAATGTAAAAATGCCATTTTTTTTAAACGTCCTATTTAAACTGTCTGCAAAAGCTCAAACCCCAATACTTCCTACAGAAAGCGAATTCATGAGTCAAATTTTCGTTTTAAAAAGTCAAGCGAATCGGTTATCATCAAATTCGTTTTTGTTTTGATGTTACAGATCCAATTATGTATTCAGAAAGTTTATATAAATAATTTGGAACCTTTTTCGTGTTATAAGTTTTGCTTAAAACATCCTTAAATTCGATTTTGGATCTTGAGTTCATATTTTATTTTTACGCGAATAAGAACAGCTGCTTGTGCAGTTTTTAATTTTTTTTATTTAACTCAATTACATTTTTGGTTTATTAGTTCTCATATTTATATCCTAAATAAAATCGTTACATAGTCTGTAGAGATTGATGAAGGTCTGGGTCAATTTACAGTTTTTTTTTTCTAGGATGAACAGGATGAATAGAAAAACGAGTTATAATGTTTTCATATTGAGTATAAATCAGAAATAAAGAATCGGAGGAGTGGCTGAGTGATGTGTTGTGTATAGAGAGGTCTCGGGTTCGATTCTTGCAGCAGCCATATTTTTTTTTAGGAAAGGTTTTATGAGGTAGTTACTCTCATTTATTATTATTATTATTATTATTATTATTATTATTATTATTATTATTATTATTATTATTATTATTATTATTTTTATTATTATTATTATTATTATAATTATAATTATTGTGGTTATCAAGATTGTTAATATTAGGGTTATTATTGTTATTAATTAGTGTTATTTTTACTTGTACTATAATTATCATTAGTATTAGTATTACAAATATTATCAATATTATTATTATTACTTTTATTACTATTGTTATTGTTATTGTTATTATCATTATTATTAACATAAGTATAATCATTAATAATATCATTTGTAATATTCTTATAAGTATTATTATTATTAAAAACCTTTATCATATAGATCATTTGTTATTATTATTATGAGTATGATTAGGATTATTAGTATTATGAAAATATTACTAGTTATCATTAATCTCATTGATATTAGTATTAGTATCACTTTGGTAACTATTAGTATTATTATTGTTATTATTATTAAAATGTATCATTATTATTAACATTATAAATATCATTAAAATTAACATTTTATATAAAATTTTCCTAATTATTAATATTATCAAATCTAATATTATTATTACCTTTACTTGATATTTTCATAAAGTTAACTAGCAAATGATATTTATATAACAATATACTTATTACACATCATAAAACTATATTAATATCTTATTTATAAAAAAATATATAAAATGAATATACCTAATAAGATATATAGTTTATTAATATAAAAATTATATTACTAATAATAATGTATATATTTATAATGACCCGAATAATTTTTTTTAGTGAGAAATAAAAATTTTACTAATAAAAATATAATAATAGTTTCAGCATACAAATGCTAGTTGATTAATATTGATATTATAATTTAACTAAAATTATTTAAATAAAATAAATAAAGATGCTATTCATTAATTGGTAACAATATAACATACCTCTTAATTAGGATATGAATTCAAGTACTAAACAGGTTACTTTTGTAGTCACGATTTGCATCCTTAGAGTATTAATTAGGGACTCTTCATTATTCATCCATACATAACTTATATATAACGTAAAATACAATCACAATTATATATAAACTTAGTAGTGTTCAAGTAAACTAGAAAAAAATGACTTTGCTAGTCAAACACGGTTGAGCGTCAGAAGGAGTCAGAAACAAGACCCATACTATCCCATATTTCTCGGACAAAAGTAACAAAATGCAATCATACCTTATATTGATTCCACTAACCAAAATAGAAACAGAAACCTTGAACAAGAAATCTAAGCCAAAATGATTTTTCATATATAACTCACCCCTCTATATTCATACACCACAAGGGTTTGGAAGCATACATAAAAGGGAGGCCAATGATTAAAATAGGAAGTCTTGATGTGTTCAGTTTCCATCCAAACTCGAATATATTTTGAAGGTAAACCTTATCACAACATGAATATTTATATGTCATAATATTTTATTATAATCAACATATGTTCATACTTTGGATCGAAATGGATCGACACAAACCGCTAAATCCGTTGTTTTAGTTATGAAATAGTAAGTTTTTGGGTTTTCATATATAAATGGTTACCAAAGAATTTGGAAATCTGATACATGCATATTCTAAATATTAAATGGTATATTAATTAGATTGCAACTAGATTGATCAAATAGAAAAGAAATATTGATGGTCAGTTGCCTTCAATTCGACGTCCAAAGAAAGAAATGACTTTCATGATAATGTTTTTATCTTTACCATGAAGTATATTTATATGTTTATTATAAAATTATAACTTTTACAATTATAATTTAGATAGATAGGACGAGGAAATTCGAGATTTACATTTTAACACACAACTTAAACATTTATGAACATCTAGATATTATGAAAGTATTTTCTTACATTTATAAATGAATTATGGGACGCGGGATTAAGTGGGATGCTAAATTTGTTTAGGTTATTCTTTTGTAGACCTTGTTGAAAATATTGAAGGATCTTGGAGACCTTATGAGCTTTAAACATTTATTCAGGTACGGATATTCTAGGTGGTACTAGGATCATTTCGGTAAATTCTCTCCTCTTAAATCTTTGTTTGAATTTTGTATAAATCTTATTGGTATGACATGCTTATTTGAAAAGTTATTTTGTTTATTAGTCTTTAAAGTCTGTATATTATATTTTTCTTATTTGATGATTCGTTATGTTTGTTAGTCTATAAATTGTGTTATGTTTTTCCTCATATTTGATGTACTAACGAGGTTACTTATTGTGTTTGATAATTGAGGAATCATAATATTTTGGTATTTGAAAATTGTGTCAAAACCGTGTCTCGAAAACCCCGTTCCAAAACAGCCCGAAATCAGCCACGAAACTGTCACAAAATAGTCCCGAAATCAGCCCCTTAACAGCTATAATTCAGCCCCGAAACAGCCCCGTATTGTCCCGAAAACAGTCCCGAAAACAGCCCCAAAAAGTCCCGAAATAACCCGGTAAAGAACGTGTGTGAGTGTGGCGAGTGGTACGGTGATTCGTATCGAGTGTCCCTCATTCTATGTGCCTTTACATGTCGCGTTAAGTCCCGTTTGAGTTGTTAATTCGTAAAAGGGCTAAAATATTGTAATGTGACTCGTGAAAAAAGTTAGACCGAATGGTTGGGGTGACACGTGAATTTAAATTAAAAAGACATATCATTATAAGTAACATTTTAAGCGTTGGTCAAGGGTAAAATATTTAAGTTCGTTTTATTAATTTTTCTTAAACATATTTTTAAGTCCTTTAATCACTTATAAAGTATTTGATAAGTTGTAAAAATAAGTTTGTTAAAACGGTTTCTTAAAATGTGCCTAAGAGTAACCTATTCATGGAGGTCCCATGAGCGCATTATTGTGACACCGATAATGTGGCATTGACCGTAGCGGTGTATTTTGTTATTTCTACGGCGTCTCCTTTTGATTACCCGGTGGTGGTACGAGCTCTTTGTATTTGTTATTATATTTTGATAAGAGGCGTATGGATCGATCCTAGGATTCTGTTTTGACGGTGAACGTTTATCGTAGTGTCATACGAAACGTCACCAACATGAATGATTAGTGGAGTAATTATCTTATGATTTCATTTTGATACTTTATAACTTATTTGTTTTGACTCTTAGTGCATTATTTTATGAAATTTGTGTATTGGTACTATATTTTAATATATTGTCATCTTTGGTATTATAGACTTATACCTATTCGTACTTTGCTTGAAAATAAGTTCGTTTTGAAAATAAGTTCCTTTTGATAATAACTTCATTTTGAAAATGATTCTATTTTTTTATTTTATTTTTGTAATAAAGTTTGTATTAAAAAAAGTTTTCGCATGTCATACTATAATCCATTCTTTGTATATCTGCTCACTGGGCTTTGGCTCAGTCGTATTCTTTTTTTTTTCTTTCTTATACGACAGGTGATCAGCGGGATTTGGGATCGAGGGAAGAGTGTAGAGTTGAAGTGGACTTAGCACCTTTGCCTTAGAAATTTGTTTCAAAATTAAGTACTTATAGTTTAATATTGGTTAATTTAGCTTTGACTATAGTTTGACTTTGAATAAGGTTAACGCCCTTTTGTACCGTTTAGATACTTTTCATATCTATTATTAGAGCTTTGTAAATTTAGGGTCGTTACAGAATGGTATCAGAGCTTAGGTTCGAAACTGTAGATTTTCTTAAGATTGACCTGTGAGGATTGGGTAGATCAAGATTTAGGATTCGTTATCACTATATTACTCTATCATATTTCCTTAGTTCATCCTATCATATTTGAATTTTCCGCATCTTTTCATCCTTCGTTTGATCCGTTTTTAAATCTTTTGTTTTTCGAATTTTCGTTCTCTAATAAGCGCAATGTGGTTTAGTATGTGTCAAGTTGGCCTTTTGAGTTTTTAAGTGTTTCACAAACTTCGTTCATATGCTAAAAATGATTCTTAGAAAATCATATTCTTTGTAAAATGCAATCATAAGGAACACACTTTTTATGCTCATGTATGTTACTGTTATTTTGCTAGATTACTTATAAGTATATATGTTTTTGGACTCAATTAACGAATTCCATTCCAATACTTCATACAATAATTTATGCATATACATATGTATCTTAAGTCTATTTTTCCCTCAACTAATTATCTTTTAATTTATAAGAATACGCCACACATATAGAAAAAAATAATAAAAATATTTATCTTTGCTTAGAAAATTGGTAGGCGACAAACTCCGTCTATATGATATGTAGTATTCTTTCATGTCTTTCTTTGAAAAAAAAAATTATATCTATGTGATATATATGCAATAAAATTTTGAGACTAAATGTTGTTAAGCTATAAAAGAGTAAGATATAAGTATATGTAATTTATCATATGTCACATGATCACTCGTTAACATATGCATTTCTATAATTTAGTAAGCTAGTATCAAGACCGATTACACAAATTACAAATGAATTTATAGTAATTAGTAAGTGTAATATTGATCATAATACAAAATAAATTTGTAACATTTACAATTATATACATAGTAAGCATGCTATTAACTCACACGTTACTACCAGTAGTATATTATACACGTAATGCGTTATAATGATTAGAATTGTATTTGATATGTTCACTCATGTATTTGAATAGTAAATGCATCATTAAAAAAAAGCTGCGCAAGAGATCAATAATCGACAACTAGTCATTGTTAGGCGTAAACATTGTTATGATTAATTTGATATTATTTGCATATGTTTTGATTGCATGTTTGGATTTGTGTGTTTTAATTTAGATGCCTTTAGCTGCTAGTATATTCTACATGTTAATTTGTTTAAAGAAAATAATTGAATAAAAGTGAAGTCAATAAGATATATTTTAAACATGCATAAGACTTAAATTGAAAATATATTAATCATCAACTTTGTTAGTTTGTAAAGCTAGTTACATATGTGAAAATCTGAATTGTGGTATGAAGTGATAACGATAGGAACATACATGTACAAATTAATCATTATCAAGTCTGGCCGGTGCGATCATGATTAAGTTGTTATGTATGAACTTATGGAAATCATGGAATATTAATATGAAATATTATATGCTATATTTACTCAAGTTAGATTAATATTTGACACATAGATTAATATTTAACACATATAAGATCATAAAATATGAATTGTTTATCTACTTGAGACGGGTTGACTGTAAAATTACTATTATCGTTAAATTAGTTGTTTGAGATTCAAAAGGTATTTATCACTATAATTTATATATAACCTACCTAAGTTTGAAGGTTATGATGTGTGATATACGAGTATTAATAATGAACGTTTATCAACTAATCCCCGTATGTTACAAAAGAAAATAAAACTGTATATTAATGTAATTTGCAATTAAACTCTACAATATTATTTATGAACTAAACAAACTCACAAAACTTTCGTAACTTTGTTTGTTTGCTATCTGTTGTGTTTCGGTTTTGTAACTTCTTACAATTTCGAGGACGAAATTTTTTTTAAGTTGGTGGAGTTGTAATTACCTATAAAACTAAATCAATTTAAAATTCATAATTAGTGTTTAATCATTCGTTACTTACAAATTATAATAACTCAAACTAAAATAATTAATAATATAGTAAACTAAATGTAAAGTTATTTTGTCGATTTCGAGGACGAAATCTTTTTAAGTGGGATATGTTATAATGACCCGAATAATTTTTTTTAGTGAGAAATAAAAATTTTACTAATAAAAATATAATAATAGTTTCAGCATACAAATGCTAGTTGATTAATATTGATATTATAATTTAACTAAAATTATTTAAATAAAATAAATAAAGATGCTATTCATTAATTGGTAACAATATAACATACCTCTTAATTAGGATATGAATTCAAGTACTAAACAGGTTACTTTTGTAGTCACGATTTGCATCCTTAGAGTATTAATTAGGGACTCTTCATTATTCATCCATACATAACTTATATATAACGTAAAATACAATCACAATTATATATAAACTTAGTAGTGTTCAAGTAAACTAGAAAAAAATGACTTTGCTAGTCAAACACGGTTGAGCGTCAGAAGGAGTCAGAAACAAGACCCATACTATCCCATATTTCTCGGACAAAAGTAACAAAATGCAATCATACCTTATATTGATTCCACTAACCAAAATAGAAACAGAAACCTTGAACAAGAAATCTAAGCCAAAATGATTTTTCATATATAACTCACCCCTCTATATTCATACACCACAAGGGTTTGGAAGCATACATAAAAGGGAGGCCAATGATTAAAATAGGAAGTCTTGATGTGTTCAGTTTCCATCCAAACTCGAATATATTTTGAAGGTAAACCTTATCACAACATGAATATTTATATGTCATAATATTTTATTATAATCAACATATGTTCATACTTTGGATCGAAATGGATCGACACAAACCGCTAAATCCGTTGTTTTAGTTATGAAATAGTAAGTTTTTGGGTTTTCATATATAAATGGTTACCAAAGAATTTGGAAATCTGATACATGCATATTCTAAATATTAAATGGTATATTAATTAGATTGCAACTAGATTGATCAAATAGAAAAGAAATATTGATGGTCAGTTGCCTTCAATTCGACGTCCAAAGAAAGAAATGACTTTCATGATATTGGTTTTTATTTTTACCATGAAGTATATTTATATGTTTATTATAAAATTATAACTTTTACAATTATAATTTAGATAGATAGGACGAGGAAATTCGAGATTTACATTTTAACACACAACTTAAACATTTATGAACATCTAGATATTATGAAAGTATTTTCTTACATTTATAAATGAATTATGGGACGCGGGATTAAGTGGGATGCTAAATTTGTTTAGGTTATTCTTTTGTAGACCTTGTTGAAAATATTGAAGGATCTTGGAGACCTTATGAGCTTTAAACATTTATTCAGGTACGGATATTCTAGGTGGTACTAGGATCATTTCGGTAAATTCTCTCCTCTTAAATCTTTGTTTGAATTTTGTATAAATCTTATTGGTATGACATGCTTATTTGAAAAGTTATTTTGTTTATTAGTCTTTAAAGTCTGTATATTATATTTTTCTTATTTGATGATTCGTTATGTTTGTTAGTCTATAAATTGTGTTATGTTTTTCCTCATATTTGATGTACTAACGAGGTTACTTATTGTGTTTGATAATTGAGGAATCATAATATTTTGGTATTTGAAAATTGTGTCAAAACCGTGTCTCGAAAACCCCGTTCCAAAACAGCCCGAAATCAGCCACGAAACTATCACAAAACAGTCCCGAAATCAGCCCCTTAACAGCTGTAATTCAGCCCCGAAACAGCCCCGTATTGTCCCGAAAACAGCCCCAAAAAGTCCCGAAATAACCCGGTAAAGAACGTGTGTGAGTGTGGCGAGTGGTACGGTGATTCGTATCGAGTGTCCCTCATTCTATGTGCCTTTACATGTCGCGTTAAGTCCCGTTTGAGTTGTTAATTCGTAAAAGGGCTAAAATATTGTAATGTGACTCGTGAAAAAAGTTAGACCGAATGGTTGGGGTGACACGTGAATTTAAATTAAAAAGACATATCATTATAAGTAACATTTTAAGCGTTGGTCAAGGGTAAAATATTTAAGTTCGTTTTATTAATTTTTCTTAAACATATTTTTAAGTCCTTTAATCACTTATAAAGTATTTGATAAGTTGTAAAAATAAGTTTGTTAAAACGGTTTCTTAAAATGTGCCTAAGAGTAACCTATTCATGGAGGTCCCATGAGCGCATTATTGTGACACCGATAATGTGGCATCGACCGTAGCGGTGTATTTTGTTATTTCTACGGCGTCTCCTTTTGATTACCCGGTGGTGGTACGAGCTCTTTGTATTTGTTATTATATTTTGATAAGAGGCGTATGGATCGATCCTAGGATTCTGTTTTGACGGTGAACGTTTATCGTAGTGTCATACGAAACGTCACCAACATGAATGATTAGTGGAGTAATTACCCTATGATTTCATTTTGATACTTTATAACTTATTTGTTTTGACTCTTAGTGCATTATTTTATGAAATTTGTGTATTGGTACTATATTTTAATATATTGTCATCTTTGGTATTATAGACTTATACCTATTCGTACTTTGCTTGAAAATAAGTTCGTTTTGAAAATAAGTTCCTTTTGATAATAACTTCATTTTGAAAATGATTCTATTTTTTTATTTTATTTTTGTAATAAAGTTTGTATTAAAATAAGTTTTCGCATGTCATACTATAATCCGTTCTTTGTATATCTGCTCACTGGGCTTTGGCTCAGTCGTATTCTTTTTTTTTTTCTTTCTTATACGACAGGTGATCAGCGGGATTTGGGATCGAGGGAAGAGTGTAGAGTTGAAGTGGACTTAGCACCTTTGCCTTAGAAATTTGTTTCAAAATTAAGTACTTATAGTTTAATATTGGTTAATTTAGCTTTGACTATAGTTTGACTTTGAATAAGGTTAACGCCCTTTTGTACCGTTTAGATACTTTTCATATCTATTATTAGAGCTTTGTAAATTTAGGGTCGTTACAATATTTGTCTGATTACAAGGATGCGTTTTAATAAATATATGAATAATATAGGTTCGTGAATCCGAGGCCAACCCTACTTTTGTTCAATGTCGTCATATGTATTTTTACTACAAAATACATTAGTTGAGTTTCATTTACTCCCTTTTTCTCTTTACATTTTTGGGGCTGAGAATACATGCAAATGCTTTATTAACTGTTTTACAATATTTATATGCGTGAGTTCATTTGCCCCTTTTTACTCATTACATTTTTGGGCTGAGAATACATGCAAATACTTTATTAACTGTTTTACAATATTTATATGCGTGAGTTTCATTAATCCCTTTTTAAATGCTTTTGCAATATATATTTTTGGGACTGAGAATACATGCGCTGTTTTTATAACTGTTTTATGAAATAGACACAAGTAATTAAAACTACATTATATGGTTGAATTATCGAAATCGAATATGCCCCTTTTTATTAAGTCTGGTAATCTAAGAATTAGGGAACAGACACCCTAATTGACGCGAACTCTAAAGATAGATCTATCGGGCCCAACAAGCCCCATCCAAAGTACCGGATGCTTTTGTACTTTGAAATTTATATCATGTCCGAAGGAGATCCCAGAATGATGGGGATATTCTTATATGCATATTGTGAATGTCGGTTACCAGGTGTTCAATCCATATGAATGATATTTTTGTCTCTATGCATGGGACGTATGTTTATGAGAAATGGAAATATGAAATCTTGTGGTCTATTAAAATTATGAAATGATTGTTTATGATAAACTAATGAACTCACCAACCTTTTGGTTGACACTTGAAAGCATGTTTATTCTCAGGTACGAAAGAAATCTTCCGTTGTGCATTTGCTCATCTTAGGGATATTACTTGGAGTCATTAATGGCATATTTCAAAAGACGTTGCATTCGAGTCGTTGAGTTCATCAAGATTATTATTAATTCAATTATAGTTAAATATATTATAAAATGGTATGCCTGCCGTCAACTTTCGATGTAATGAAAGATTGTCTTTTCAAAAACGAATGCAATGTTTGTAAAATGTATCATATAGAGGTCAAGTACCTCGTGATGAAATCAACTGTTGTGAATCGTTTATAATCGATATGGACTTCGTCTGGATGGATTAGGACGGGGCGTTTCAGCGTTCACGTAACCTTTTACTGCGAGTTCCTCCTCACCAGACCCATATATTAGAAACATATCCTTAGTCCTCCTAAGGTATTTCAATATACTTTTGACCGCAATCCAATGACTGTTCCCTGGGTTATTCTGGTATCTACATGTCAGGCTAAGAGTACATGACACATCCGGTCTAGTGCATATCATTGCATACATGATTGACCCAATGGCAGACACATATGGGACTTTCTTCATTCTCTCCTGTTCATCTTTCGAGGTAGGGCACTGAGATGAACTGAGAATCGTTCCTCTTTGAATATGTACCAAACCTTTCTTAGAGTTCTCCATCTTGAACCTTTTCAAGATCTTTTCAATGTATGCACTTTGATTCAAACCTATCAATTTCTTGGATCTATCCCTATAGATCCCAATCCCCAAAATGTATTGTGCTTCTCCAAGATCCTTAATGGAGAAGCATTTACTTAGCCAAGTTTTAACACTTTGCATTTCCAGAATATCATTTCCAAATAACAATATATCATCCACATATAGTACAAGGAACATGATAGTGCTCCCACTAGATTTCTTGTATACACATGCTTCATCACCATTTTTAATGAAGCCAAATTTCTTGGCCTCCTCATTAAAACGATGATTCCACATTCTAGATGCTTGTTTCAATCCGTAGATTGACTTCTTTAACTTGCATACCTTTTTAGGATATTTAGGATCAACAAAACCTTCAGGCTGAACCATATAGACATCTTCCTCAAGATGTCCATTTAGGAAAGCGGTCTTGACATCCATTTTCCATATTTCATAATCATAATGAGCAGCGATGGCAAGTAATATCCTAATAGACTTTAGCATTGCCACAGGCGAAAAAGTTTCATCATAGTTAACCCCTTGAGTTTGAGTGAAACCTTTTGCTACAAGTCTAGCTTTATATGTATCCAAGTTTCCATGTATGTCGGTTTTCATTTTGAAAAGCCATTTACAATCAACTAGCCTTGAGCCAGTAGGTTGTGCAACAAGTTCCCAAACTTGGTTGTCATACATGGATTGCATCTCAGCGTTCATGGCTTCCTGCCATTTATCTTTATCAATCCTTGATAAAGCATCTTGGAAGTTTGTTGGTTCATCCAAATCAACCACATAGCAGCCATCCATGAGAAACCCATATCTCTCAGGAGGATTACTAATCCTACTAGATCTGCGAACGTCTTGTGTATTTTGATCATCCATTTGATCACTCTCAACATTTTCATGTTGAGTGCTAGTGTCAACCAATTGTGTATCATCTACTTGATCTTGAACCTCTTCAAGATCTATCTTCCTTTCACTATTTCCTTCCATTAGGAACTTAGTTTCAAGGAATTCAGCCTTTCAAGCAACAAATACATTCTGCTCGGATGGATCATAGAAATAATATCCCATATCATACTTGGGATATCCTATGAAGATACACTTCGTGGATCAAGCATTCAACTTATTAGGGACGTAACACTTAGGATAAGCTTCACATCCCCATACCTTTAAGTATGACAGAGATGGAGGTTTTCCAAACCACATCTCATGAGGAGTTCGATCCACTTTCTTGGTTGGGGCCATATTTATAATACGAGCCGCGGAGCATAGACAATAACCCCAAAATGATAGAGGTAACGAGCTTCTAGCCATCATAGATCGAACCATATCCATTAGGGTTCGGTTCCTCCTTTCGGAAACTCCATTAAGTTGGGGTGTTCCAGGAGGAGTGAGTTGCGAGATAATCCCACAACCTTTAAGATGATCTTGGAAAGCATCGCTTAGGTATTCACCTCCTCTATCGGTACGAAGTACCTTAATTGTCTTATTGAGTTGATTTTGTACTTCGTTTTGATATTCTTTGAATGCTTCAAAAGTTTCGTCCATGTGTCTTAATAAATAGACATATCCAAAGCGACTGAAGTCATCAATGAAAGTGACGAAGTATCTTTCACCTTTCCTAGTCATGGGCTTAAAAGGTCCACATACATCCGAATGTATTAATCATAATAAGTCTTTAGCCCTTTCATAGGTCCCTTTGAAAAGAGCTTTAGTTATTTTGCCTTGTAAACAAGATTCACATACATCAAATGAGTCTAGTTCATTTGATTTCAAAAGTCCATTCTTTTGAAGTGTATGCATTCGATTCTTATTTATGTGACCAAGGCGACAATGCCATAAGTAGGAATCACTCAAATCCCTTTTGAGTTTCTTGGTGTTTGCATGGAACATTGAGCTATTGAATGATGTGTCATCATGAACCAATTCATAAATACCATTCAAAGGCGAAGCCTTAAAATAGAACACATTATCTAAATAAACATGGATATCATCATTAATGAAATTAAGATTAAAACCATATTGTTTCAAACGGGATACAGAAATAATGTTTCGTGATAAATTAGGTGCATACAAAACATTTTTCAAAATAAGCTCCAAACCACTTGGAAGCTTTAAAACAAAGTCTTCTTGAGCTTTCACTTGCACCCTTGCTCCATTTCCCATGAAGAGACTTGTTGTTCCCGCATCTTGATTACTTCTTTTGAACCCCTGCAAAGAATTGCAAATATGAGTTCCACATCCTGTGTCTAATACCCATGTATTAGAAGAAGTAATACTAAGCTCAACGTATACCATATATACATTACTTGAGGTTTGCCCTGCATCCCTCTTTTCTTTCAACTCCTTGAGGTAGACCGGGCAGTTGAATTTCCAGTGACCCATTTCACCGCAACCAAAGCACGGATCTTCCTTGGGGTTAGCTTTACCGGCAACCTTTTGCTTCTTGTTATTGTTGGTTGGGTAACCATCTTCCCCTTTCCCTTGCCCTTGCCTTGGTAGGCGTGTCCTTTCATCTTAGCCGCCTTTGGCTTAGAAGTGTTATTGTTTTTGGACCCGCCTTTATTGATCATAAACATGGGTGAAGCCCTTTTACCCATGCTCGCTTCGGCCGTCTTAAGCATGGCATGTAATTTGCCAATGCTCCTATCCCATCCATTCATGTTGTAATTCATTACAAATGTGTCAAACCTCTTTGACAAAGAATTAAGGATAAGGTCCGTGGCTAATTCATTAGACACGTTGCAGTTTAGACGGTTCACTCGATCAATTAGGCTTTTCATCTTAAGGACATAAGATGAAACGGATTGGGAGTCGTCCATCCGACATGCATGAAGCGCTCGAACTGTTTCGAAGCGCTCGACACGAGCTTGTTGAAGGAACATCTCCTTCAATTGTGTGATCATGTCATATGCATTATGATGCTCGAAATCCTTTTGGAGTTCTGGTATCATAGTCCCAAGCATGGGGCAAGAAAATTGCACCGAATCGGTACAATATTTCTCCCAATAAGCCATGCCTTCCGTATCATCCTCGTTTGGTTGATCAGGAATGGGGTCTTCCAACACATACGCCCTATCCTCTATTTTGAGGACAATTCTTAGATTGCAAAACCAATCCATGAAGTTCGTATGGTTGAGTTTTTCCTTTTCGAGGATTGACCTCAACGATAGGTTGTTAAAGTTGATAGGTGCGTTTGGAATGTTGTTGTTATTGGCGGCCATCTACAAAATTTAACAAAGTTGTTTAAGTATTAATTTTAATTTAACAATCAATACCTTTTAAATCCAATTAATATTTATTAAATTTTAGAATCCAACGATAAACCAAATTTCGGTTAGGTGACCTTTATCCCATCATTTGATTTAGCTAGGCAGTCATTATATGACAATTGCAATCCTTTTGCAACTTCTAAGTTATGGAATCATGCAATCCTTTTGCATGGCATATTTATTCCATCAACGCCTATTTGTTCCTCATGCTTCGGTGACCCTAAGTTCATGATTCCTAAATCAAGTCGTCCTACTTGTGTAAACGAGTAAATTTAACATACAAGTGGTTAGGTGACCTTTATCCCACAAGTGTGCGAAATTCTCCTTAATCATAATAGTTTGCTCATAACTGTTAGGTGACCTTTATCCTATTATGAGTTCCCTAATTATTTTTAAGTGTCACACAAAAGGATGGCGTTTAACTTGTTTGCCTTGTTAATAAGGGTTTTTTAAGTTTTCATTATTTCTAGTTTAAGAAAACTTTTGTGCCATACACCAACATGCATTTAGTGTATGGTACTTATGAAAAACCATTTTCATGTCTTGTAATTAAGCCAATTACTTGATATAAACTATTTTATATATATGATCCTTATCATGTTCTTAATAACCGTTTATTAATGTCCTTTTAGCCATTTTTAATTTAACCATTTAAATTGTCGTTATGCATGTCATTAATAATGTCTAATTTAACCAATTAAATTGTCATATTGCTTGTTGTTAACTTGTGATTTACTTGTAGTAATCAAACATACAATCTATAATCAAACAAATAAACAACCACGCATGCAAAACAATATGTTCACAATCAAGCCTTTTGGTAGGCATTTTGTTTAGCCAAAAACAAAATGCCACCGGTCAATGGGTTATAACACAAAGTAGGAGATTTCAAAATCTCCCACTTAATCTTGCATCCAAGTACAATCTTCTTGTGTTCTTCCTTTTCTTCTTGTATCTTCATCATGTTACAAAATATATCCTAATACATTTTGTCTAGAAAATGAAATACAACCTAATCTATTTTACATACCAAATATAAAATAAATTACATAACCAAAATAATATTATTACAAACCAATTGAATAAATATTATTACAAACCAAATGAATGAATAATAAATCAACCATGCATGCAACCATTCAAACACAAGGTCTTGGCTATGATTGTGAACATTAACATACAACTAATATGAACCAAACGGCAACCCAAAACCATTTTTGGAACCCCCATAATTCGGCCTAAATTATGTACCCACTTCAAATCCATTAATTTTGCATTCTACTTTCATGCATGTTAATAAAATGCAAAGTTGGTGGGGTTTAAAGACCATATATAAGAAGCATATTTCATAGACTTCGGCTCTGGATACCATTAATGGGATTCAACATAGCAACAAGTTCTTAATGTTAACATTATCACAAAACCATTTGATTTGAAGTTGTAGCAAGCGGAAGCATAAATATTAAGAAAACAAGTTCATATGTTAAACCATTTTATTTGAATCCCATGTAAATATCAAGTTATGAACATATGCTTACATATAAGAACAAGGAGAGTAGAGATTATACCTCCTCAAGTAAATTGAGGGCTGTTTTGAACAAGGAAGATGATGATGAAAATGAAGCAACAACAACCTCTAACTTGAAGCCTCAAGTGTGTAATACCCACAAGCCTTTTGTGCACCAACACCACCTTTGTTTAGTTAGGATTTTTGACACCAAATGAACTAGAATACCAAGCAAGAAAACCTCTCTTTCTCGCTACAAAGTTTCGACCAGCAGCTCTTTAGGAGGAGAAGAGAGAGTTTTTCAAATGTAACCTCAATATTTTGAGTCAATTACTTGGTTAAAGAGACAAGCATGCTCATGTGTAGTTGTGTATTCTTAAAATAACAAAAGCTAGCATGTGTGTACCCATAGGGACTCCCAAAACTGTCCACCACCATGGGACATTAAAAAAAATTCCATTTTTTAATTATAAAACTTGTTATTAATAAACATGTAATAAAACACATGCATTTGTTAAGTTACTTACATTTTATAAACCCATTTATAAATTATAACACAACATAATTATTTAAGCCTATAAATAATTAAACATAAATTATCCAAATAATTTATCTCAAGTGATAATATTTTAGAGAACCAATTTTCTAAAGTTCAAGTGTCGCGTATTTATTTACCAATTCAATCGTTAAGATTAAATACGTATAAGGTGTCGGTAAGCTTGTTATTGGGTATGACCCGACTTGGATCATAACATATTAGCCACGTTAATTTAATATGTCTCTCGGGCATACGAAATACCTTCAACATTCTTTGATTCTGATTCAACAAATCATCAATTATACCCACTACTTTCACAACAATATACATTCTTTCATAGAAATCAAAACAACCATTCTCATCCAAATTTGATTACATATTCTGATTTTAACAAATCAAAATTCAAGTCAAGATTTAACAGAAGACATCACTCTTAGATTTCTACATCTTTCAAAGCCATACTTTGAATTCAAAACTATGCTAGAACATCACTTCTATTCATAACAACCAGAAAAATATTCATGTCATTCAAAATTCAAAGAACATCATATGTATATATTGACGATGACAACCTGTGTTCAAACCCTTCAAAATTCTTGAAAACACCTCAACTAAGGAACAATCGAACGGATGATCCAACCACACGTTAACAACAGAAAGAAGGATTACGCGTATAGTGATACACCTAGAAACTCTCGAAACCAAAGTCATAGATTAACACATATCTGTGTCAGATCCTTTGGCATTTATTACCAAAAATAACTTTGCAATCCCTTTCCAAAGTAGCCAGTTTTGTCAAAGCTCCAGCAAGTCAACTTCGACTTTTCAGTCGAAACAGTCTTATTATAACTTTGATATATACGTTGCCCTTTTGCCATCGTTATCGGGGAACCTTTTACCTTCCACCATATTAATAGTAAGCGTATCAACAACTTCATTACCCTTTGACTTAAGCCTCTCCGAAAAATCACTATACTTATTCATTGAAACCCTATCATGTACTCATCTGCATCTTGTAACGGTAGTTTCCATACCAAAAAGCTTGAATCATTATTCTCGAATTTCGCAGCAATTCTACGCCAACAGTTATATATATACATATAACGTTTATCTCCTAGACTTACATACTTCGAATGTGAAGTTTCTGAAAAACACCCTAAACTGCAAACTAGTTCTTCGAATTTTGGAAAAAATGTTGATGAAGCAGCAAAAACTGCAAGCGACCTTAACAGTCGGAAGTTTGTTGATAAAGAGTAGTGTGTTGGAAAAGTTCAGAAAAAGAGAAGGTTGGTACTGGAAAACGGATTGAGCAAACTATGAAGGAGGCTGTGGACAAATCACAAAGACTAAACCTGCCTTTAAAGAATCCAAATGATTCAGTATCTGCTGAAGTCATTAACCAACACCTTGCTCCTGACTCTAAAACTTTACAGACAAATCTTCTTCATCATCCATCGATATTAGAAATTCTAAGATATCATCATATCTTTTATTATAAATATCCTCGATATTTCTGAAGATATTTTCATAATTATTCTTATCTGAAATCACTTATCTCTTCGTGATATCAGTGTTACATCATAAAGGAAACGATTTTAGTTTCTAAATTCTGAAGAAGAAAAAAATTCGAATTTAAAATTTGAATGTTTTTGAAGTAGTGTTAGGAACTGAATCATGAATTAGTATAATATAATGACACTTGATCAACGTGATTATATTACAGTAAGTCATGCTGAGTTTCTAAATGGAACGTGATGATTCACAGACCATACCGTCATTATGTGTCTTGTTACACGACTCTTGTATTCTATTTAATCCGTAAAAAAAATATCAAGAAAATATTTTCTTGATGATTCAGTCTTTTCCGAATATTCTGGTAATTTGACAAATCAAATCGTGCTATTACCTTTCCTTTCTACTTTGTATTCGAAACTCCATACCTACGAATTCTGGACTATTACTTGCGAAAAGAAAACAAAAGCATGAAGCTCCAAAATAGAAAGGGAGTATAAATCGCAGCAAATAGAAAAGATCATTAACCGTAGATGTCAATGATTATGAAAAAACAGGAACATGAACTCCGAAAAATAAGGAAAGATATAAGGCCCGACGACAATACATAAATTACAAATGATGTATATCAATATGTATTGCAACGAAAAGACATGGGAGAACTAAAAACACTATAAAACCAAGAGTGTAGTAGAAGTGAATAGATTCTTCCGGCGGCAGATGAAAAATAAGAATGACGGATATAAAATTAGGAGTATATCAAGAATTAGAACCGGATGGAGCATATTTAAAAATGCTTTAAAGTATGAGTTGATGGAGAAAGAATAGAGGATGTGAGCTGTGGAAAATAAGGAAACGAAGGGAGTGAATTTATAGTGAAACATCCGACAGAGCAATCGAAATAGATCATTGCATTTAATCAAAGAAGATCCTAATTTCCTTAATTACCAAAGAATCAAATTTTATCAAAAAGATTTTCTCCAAATCCCTTGAACTCTGGAAATCAACCCTATATACATCAAAAGATATGACGAAACTTTACTCTTCTCATTTCATTCTTTTGCGATAGCTTCACTCGTACTCTTCACAAAAATCAAATTGTTTTATCCATATTACTCACTGATGATAAAACTCTAATCTCCAACTCGTATGAGTCATGAAAACATACTTATTGTCAGCCATGACCATCCCAATCAAATTTCGGGACGAAATTTCTTTAACGGGTAGGTACTGTGACAACCCGGAAATTTTCGACCAAATTTAAACTTAATCTTTATATGTTCCGATACGATAAGCAAAGTTTATAATGTTGAATCTCAAAATTTTGGAACTACATTCATGTAATCAATTACCCTTTGACCATGCTCGACGATTCACGAACATTTATGTGTATATATATATATATATATATATATATATATATATATATATATATAATATGGTTATATTAATTGAAAACGTTAACAAAGTATTATATGTATAATACTTTACATGAACGTATTTGTTAACAAAGTATTATATATATACTTAATATAGGTTCATGAATCCTAGGCCAACCTTACACTTGTTCAAATATGTCATATGTATTTTTACTACGAAATACAGTATTGTGAGTTTCATTTGCTCCCATTTTTAAATGCTTTTGCAATATATATTTTTGGGACTGAGAATACATGCGTTTCTTTAATAAATGTTTTACGAAATAGACACAAGTAATCGAAACTACATTCTATGGTTGGATTATCGAATCGAATATCACCCTTTTTAGTCTGGTAATCTAAGAATTGGGGAACAGAAACCCTAATTGACGCGAATCCTAAAGATAGATCTATTGGGCCTAACAAACCCCATACGGGTTACGGATGCTTTAATACTTCGATTTTATCATGTCCGATGAGAGTCCCAGAATGATGGGGATATTCTAGATGCGTTTTGTTAATGTCGATTACCAGGTGTTCACCATATGAATGATTTTTATCTCTATGCAGTTTTTGCGAAATGCCTGATATGAGATGATGTTTATGAGAAATGGAAATAAAAATCTTGTGGTCTATTAAAATTATGAAAATAATCGATTATGATAAACTAATTAACTCACCAACCTTTTGGTTGACACTTGAAAGCATGTTTATTCTCAGGTTTGAAAGAAATCTTTCGTTGTGCTTTTGCTTATTTTAAAGATAATACTTGGAGTCATACATGACATATTTCAAAGGACGTTGCATTCAAGTCGTTGAGTTTAATAAAGATCATTATTAAGTAAATGACATATTAAGTCATCTATAGTTTGGATATATTATGAAAGGGTATGCATACTTGTCAACTTTCGATGTAATGAAAGGTTGTCTTTTAAAAATGAATGCAATGTTTGTAAAATGTATCATATGGAGGTCAAATACCTCGCAATGTAACCATATGTTATTGTATTCGTCCTTATGGATTAGGACGGATCGTCTCATGGTGTCATCATCAAAACAAAGTGGTTAATATTTGAACATTATCATTGGATCACTAACCAACATTCCCCCCCCCCCCTTTTTGATGATGACAAACCTATGTAAGTGTGCTTAAGCATATAATACAACACATGTGTTAACGTCAATTACCATACACTTTCTCCCCCTTTTGTTGAAGCAAAAATGTTAGCTCCCCCTGGAACTAAGCGTGCCCTAGATTAATGCTTCCACTTGAACCATATTGCCCTCCCTTGAAACATACACAGTCATAAGACCAAGTAAGGAATCATATGAACTCAATGAGCTAGATAAACCTTCAATCAGGGGTTAGTGAACACATATAGCAAGCATAAGAATGTGCGTCATACATAACTAAGATAATGGAGTGAGCACTTTGACCAAAATATGTGATCGTTAGAGAGTATGTAAGATCCAAAAGTGCGTATGAACCAGAGTTAATGAATAATATAGCATGAATGTGCGATATAACATGTAGTGAGCAGAAGACTTAGTATATCATACAACACTATCATAAAGTACCAACATTACTCTACTAGTTCTACCAATTTCATGCATGTATAGAAGCAAGTAGGTTTAAACAAGCATGTAGAACCATATAGCATAGCATGGTATACATATTGCACAGAGCACAATGTGGAAACATAAGTGAGAGTAGCATGCAAAAGCTAATATACATGAGATCAATTGTCAAGAAAAAAAATCATACATATCAATCATATTTATAAGCTTATATGCTAGAGCAAGTATGAAAGAATGTAGGTTCAAACAAGCATGTTAAAACACAAGAATAACATAACATGGCAAACAAGTAAGAGTAACACACGTAATCATTTCATGCAACACTATAGATACTATCATAGTAGTTTCAAACAAGCATGTAAGGACACAAGCATGGCATACATATGGCACATATCATAAGCATAGCACGTTAAGCATATTGCACATAATATAAGCATAGAATGTTGAATACATATTGTAAGAATACAAGTAAGAGTGGCATGCTGAAGCTAATATATGTAATCATGCATAACGATCTAATTTATATATAAGCTTAAAACATGCATGAGGCACCTCTATTCAACATTATGAGCATACTAGTTGAAGCATGTCAAGTAATAGTGATAAATAACACAGATATGATAAGTCTAAATGTTATCATTGAAAATCATACACTATGTTTCAGGTTATTCAACTAAGAGCATATCTCTTTGTATACTTAGTGATGAACATATGTATAACCTAAACATATAGAGCTTGTTAATATTTCCCTTATCATGTAATAATCAAAGCTAAATTGGTGTTCAAATAATCACTTATTAGGTTGACTAGTCCAATTTTAGCAAGGGAATGCACATATATATGAGTTTTGTAAGAAGTGGTACCTCAATCGAGGAAAGTTTGTTTCATCCATAAGCCTTGAGCACATGATCTTTCAATCGCTATATACTTAACTTTGGTAGTAGAGAGAGAACTACATGTGTTTGTTCCTTTAAGAACCAAGAGGTTATGCATAAACCAACTAATGCACATATACCATTCTTCTAAATAGTAGCAATGCACCATCATCTGAATCTCCAAGGCCCATTATATCCATGATGCATAGAGCCCTTTAGATTTCTCAAAAGATCCTTTTTAATGGCTCGAAAGTGTGACATATTAGGACTTTTTTGCATGAGTGATGAGCATAACAGTGCGTTTGAAGTCTCACATGCATTGTTAGTAATATATGCATACATAGAACTCAAGAATAATTATAGTAAGCATATATCACATCAAAACAAGCAATCATGAATAATAAGCTCAATTAGAATTCACACTATAAGTAACAACATGCATAGCAAGCAAGTAATCATGATAATCAAATAAAGACATGTTCCATAGCATAAATATTGATGAGCATATACATAACCTAAATAACTAGATCATGTAGGCATTTAACTCACAATTAATATCAAAATATGATATACTATCTTTTCAAATATAGTCCCAGAGTGCACTTAAATGATATAACGTAACAGGCAATCACAGATTTCATGGTAAGCAAGCTAATATCAATTTACTTATCAGGCATTCAACAATTATGATCATGTCAACATATGCTAACTTAACTATGAGTAATGTTAACCGTTTGACATTGTCCATGTATTTTAGTTAACAATTTGGAGTGTTCTATTAGATCATGAGCATAAAAAAGTCCAAGCATAATTTTTCAACATGTTAATAAATCATAAGCATGTAAGCACATAAGTATGATGAAAAATATATGGCATGTTGGATGTAGCAAATCTTAAGCACAATACCCTCATAAATAAAATTTAATTAGCAAGTTAATGGTCCTTAGGTGTGTAGGGTAATATTTTTCAAGGTGAATTCAAGCAACATAGGTTTCAGAGAGATAACACAAGTTGTCAAGCATGATAATCATATGAACATACAAGTATGATATGTAGATTTTCACATACAATTATAACAAGTAGATGTTGCACACATAATCATACAAGAAATGAAAGCATATATGGCACATATGAGAGATAAATCAAAGATTATGCGGTTTACACCTAGTGTATAAAGAGCAAAAGCCTAGAGTTAAGCCTAGAGTGCGAAGCATACAATAATGCATTCAAGTTTCTCTATCAAGTGTATTTCAAACTTATCATTCATGAGTTCAAAGAACCTGTCATAAGAAAAATTGTTAATTGGATCAATGACCAACTTATGAACATCTATTTGCATAATTAAGATTTCATTTCAATACTTCTTAGTAAATAATGTATTGTAAACTTTTTACCATTTCTCATGCATGACCAAGTAAGAATGCCCTATGTCTATCAAAACTTTCAAGATGCGGTGAATAGGCATTTCCATGTATATATGCATTCTTGACATTCATTCTTATAATCAATAAAAGTCTTTATGGGTTCTAATCTAACAACTAGAGCGAAAAAATATTTCATAATTTCTTTTCTCTATGTAAACTAAATCCTAGATTGTCATCTTTTATAAGAAATTATTCGATTCTTATTTGTGTGTTCACTAGATCATGTACATTTTCTCAAGAATTAACATAATTCTTATTGTTTGGTTATTGCCCAATTTTTATTAAGTGAAACGTGTTTAACCGTGTTGGGCACAACGTGAATTTTCATTAAGAGATTGAGATATAGTTATTCTTATATTAAGATCTCATATAAGATGATGTCTTACATTCTTGAGGTTCTTTTATCAACATCTTCTCTTTTTCTTTTACTTTGATTAACTTTTGTTAAACTAGATAATTAAAATGGTTTGGTTTTAGTTTCTAGTTTAAGGACGTTCTTAACTATTAATCACATTGTGTTGGACTTTTCATGTGTTGAGTTTGACCATTCCTTTAGCCTGCTAGGATGTCTATTTAGACCTTGTAAGGTTTTGATTTCTAAAACGTATCCTAGAGATGTACCTACTTTTAGAGTCACACCTACACCTTTATGTAGTGACCCGAACTTTTCCATGTTTATATATATTAAATGAAATTGATATTTACATGATTAAGTGTTTCCAACATGTTAAGCAATCAAATTTATTAAGACTTGATTAACTGGAATAGGTTTCATATAGACAAATGACCACCCAAGTTGACCGGTGATTCACGAACGTTAAAACTTGTAAAAACTATACGATGACATATATATGGTTATATATATAGTTAACATGATTTTATTATAATTATGTATCTCATTAGGTATTTTAACAATGAGTTATATACATAAAAATGAGACTATTAAATTAAGAAACTCGAAAACGATATATATAATGATTATCGTTATAACGTCTTACTAGGTAGGGGTGTGCATGGTACGGGAACAACCGAAAATACCCGAGAACCGGACCGGACCGAACCGGAACCGAACATTCCCGAGGAGTTTCGGTACGGTCCACGGTCCTTAAATTTCAGATTTTTCGGTCTTCGGTACGGGACGGACCGAACCAGAAAAAAAGGGGAAGAACCGGACCGATTTGCACACTTCAAGTACGCTTAATCTTCTTTGTTAGTGGGATGATTTCTGTCAGACTCGATATGATGAAGCTTCAAGTCTATAATTTTGAAGTGTTATTGAGTATGTAAATTAAGTTACTTAATAAATCTCTCGGATGTAGCTTGTATCATGAAGGCTTGTTGAGGTACCCGATCTTGTTAGCATCAAGTTCAGTCCTTGAGTATCAGAAAGCAAAACTTATCCCAAATGAACTTAAGTACCAGAAAGCAAACACGATACATCTAAGTTCAGTCCTTGAGTATCAAAACTTATCTGAACATAAAACACTAATAACTTTGGTGAAAAATTATCCCAAATGAACTTTCAAGCTTCAAATATACATTTTGTATTCATCATAAATCATTTTCTTATGATATGTAGATTGTCTTTTCAACATGTCAATGTTAACTGTCACATGTTTCCGACTATCTTCATTTACATTAAGTTGTACCTAAACCTATTATACGAGAAGTCGTAGCTGAACAACTCAATGAGTCTGATCAAGCACCTCGACCTCGACTCTGTGCATTAGTCGAAGACTTGATACGTATATCAATTATTGATGTTGGCAAAGAATTCGGTTCTCGGTTCCTTACACGGAACTGGACCGAATCTTCTAGAACCGAACCGAACCGAACCGATATTATATGGTCCGGTCCTCGGTCTGACTTTTTGCTATAAAACGGGATTCAGGACGGAACCGAACCGAATTAGTTTAAGACGGAACCGTACCATGCACAGCCCTATTACTAGGTACATATGAATCATATTAAGATATTGATACACTTGGTTAATTATGTTAAATGATAAGTAAATATATCATTAAGTGTATTAACAGTGAACTACATATGTAAAAATAAGACTACTAACTTAATGATTTTGAAACGAGACATATATGTAACGATTATCGTTGTAACGACATTTAATGTATATAGATCATATTAAGAGATACTCGTACATCATAATATCATGATAATATAATAATTTAAAATCTAATTTGATATTATAAACATTGGGTTAACAACATTTAACAAGATCGTTAACCTAAAGGTTTCAAAACAACATTTACATGTAACGACTAACGATGACTTAACGACTCAGTTAAAATGTATATACATGTAGTGTTTTAATATGTATTCATACACTTTTGAAAGACTTCAAGACACTTATCAAAATACTTCTACTTAATAAAAATTCTTACAATTACATCCTCATTCAGTTTCATCAACAAATCTACTCGTATGCACCCGTATTCGTACTCGTACAATACACAGCTTTTAGATGTATGTACTATTGGTATATACACTCCAATGATCAGCTCTTAGCAGCCCATGTGAGTCACCTAATATATATGGGAACCATCATTTGGCAACTAGCATAAATATCTCATAAAATTACAAAAATATGAGTAATCATTCATGACTTATTTACATGAAAACAAAATTACATATCCTTTATATCTAATCCATACACCAACGACCAAAAACACCTACAAACACTTTCATTCTTCAATTTTATTCATCTAATTGATCTCTCTCAAATTCTATCTTCAAGTTCTAAGTGTTCTTCATAAATTCCAAAAGTTCTAGTTTCATAAAATCAAGAATACTTCCAAGATTGCAAGTTTACTTCCAAGTTTTCTAAATCCATTCCAAGTAATCATCCAAGATCAAGAAACCTTTGTTACTTACAGTAGGTTATCTTTCTAATACAAGGTAATAATCATATTCAAACTTTAATTCAATTTCTATAACTATAACAATCTTATTTCGAGTGGAAATCTTACTTGAAATTGTTTTCGTGTCATGATTCTGCTTCAAGAACTTTCAAGCCATCCAAGGATCCTTTGAAGCTAGATCCATTTTTCTCATTTCCAGTAGGTTTATCCAAGGGACTTGAGGTAGTAATGATGTTCATAACATCATTCGATTCATACATAAAAAGCTGTCTTATTCAACGTTATAAACTTGTAATCACTAGAACATAGTTTAGTTAATTCTAAACTTGTTCGCAAATAAAGTTAATCCTTCTAACTAGACTTTTAAAATCAACTAAACACATGTTCTATATCTATATGATATGCTAACTTAATGATTTAAAACCCGAAAACACGATAAACACCATAAAACTGGATATACGCCGTCGTAGTAAAACCGGGGGCTGTTTTGGTTGGGATAATTAAAAGCTAAGAAGAACTTTGATTTAAAAGCTATACTTCTGGAAAAATGATTTTCTTATGAACATGAAACTATATCCAAAAATCATGGTTAAACTCAAAGTGAAAGTATGTTTTTCAAAATGGTCATCAAGATGTCGTTCTTTCAACGAAAATGACTACCTCTTTCAAAAATGACTTGTAACTTGTATTTCCGTCTATAAACTTATACTTTTTCTATTTAGATTCATATAGTTAAGTTCAATACGAAACCGTGGCCACTGGAATCACTCAAAACGGATTAGAAACGAAGAAACGGCGAGTAAAACAAGATTGATAAAAACTACTCATTTTACCTACGTGAAAGTTAGTAATAAATCTATTCCAATCATAACCTAATCAACTTATATTGTATATTATGTAATCTTGAGATACCATAGACACGTATACAATGTTTCGACCTATCATGTCGACCCATCTATATATATATATTGCGGAACAATCATAGACACTCTATATGTGAATGTTAAAGTTAGCTATACAGGGTTGAGGTTGATTCCAAAATATATATATATCGATTTATTTCTGTACATCAAACTGTGGACAACTAGTTGTAGGTTACTAACGAGGACAGCTGACTTAATAAACTTAAAACATCAAAATGTATTAAAAGTATTGTAAATATATTTTGAACATACTTTGATATATATGTATATATTATTATAGGTTCGTGAATCAACCAGTAGCCAAGTCTTACTTCCCGACGAAGTAAAAATCTGTGAAAGTGAGTTATAGTCCCACTTTTAAAATCTAATATTTTTGGGATGAGAATACATGCAGGTTTTATAAATGATTTACAAAATAGACACAAGTACGTGAAACTACATTCTATGGTTGAATTATCGAAATCGAATATGCCCCTTTTTATTAAGTCTGGTAATCTAAGAATTAGGGAACATACACCCTAATTGACGCGAATCCTAAAGATAGATCTATTGGGCCTAACAAACCCCATCCAAAGTACCGGATGCTTTAGTACTTCGAAATTTATATCATATCCGAAGGGTGTCCCGGAATGATGGGGATATTCTTATATATGCATCTTGTTAATGTCGGTTACCAGGTGTTCACCATATGAATGATTTTTATCTCTATGTATGGGATGTATATTGAAATATAAAATCTTGTGGTCTATTGTTACGATTTGATATATATAGGTTAAACCTATAACTCACCAACATTTTAGTTGACGTTTAAAGCATGTTTATTCTCAGGTGAATACTAAGAGCTTCCGCTGTTGCATACTAAAATAAGGACAAGATTTGGAGTCCATGTTTGTATGATATTGTGTAAAAACTGCATTCAAGAAACTGATTTCGATGTAACATATTTGTATTGTAAACCATTATGTAATGGTCGTGTGTAAATAGGATATTTTAGATTATCATTATTTGATAATCTACGTAAAGCTTTTTAAACCTTTATTTATGAAATAAAGGTTATGGTTTGTTTTAAAAATGAATGCAGTCTTTGAAAAAAAATGTCTCGTATAGAGGTCAAAACCTAGCAACGAAATCAATTAATATGGAACGTTTTTAATCAATAAGAACGGGACATTTTAGTTGGTATCCGAGCGTTGGTCTTAGAGAACCAGAATTTTGCATTAGTGTGTCTTATCGAGTTTGTTAGAATGCATTAGTGAGTCTGGACTTCGACCGTGTTTACTTGAAAAATGATTGCTTAACAAATTTTGTTGGAAACTATATATTTTTAACATGTGAATATTATGTGATATATTAATCTCTTAACGCGTTTGATATTATGTGATAGATGTCTACCTCTAGAACAAGTCCCATTGACTCACCTAATAATAATGAAGAGTCAAATGTAAATTGGAATGATTCGTGGACTGATTCACAAGTTCCCGAAGAAGAACCGGAAGAAGAGTCGGAACCGGAAGAAGAATCAGAACCGGAAGAAGAATCGAAACCGGAAGAAGAAATAGAACCAGTGGGGGAAATAATAAAACGGTTAAGTAGAAGAAAATCCTCAACCAACTGACCAAAGTTAATTATGGTCAATGGTGTTTCCGCCAAGGAAACAAAGTATTGGGAGGATTACCAATTCTCTGATGAATCGGATCCCGACAAGGATTTCGAAGATGTTATAAAAATTACCCCAACACAAATAAATAAGGCAAAAGAGAACAATAAGGGAAAGGGGATAAAAATAGAGAAATTTGATTCCAAACCCGATGAACTTTATATGTATCGTCAACACCCGTATTTCTTAAGTTGTGACAATAACCCGGGAACCTCTAAACCACCAGGTTTTTCTAAACCAATGTGGAAAAAGACGGCTCGTATTAGGGGAACATCATATATCCCTAGAAACTTGGCAAAATGAACCAAAACCGAAGAAGAAGAAACGAGCGAGTCGGAATAAGATAGTTGTATTCGTGTGGTGTAATATATGTAATATAGTGTGCTTATGCTTTATGATATATGTAAAAATTGCTTGTATTAATAAGTATTTTTTTTTATGAATCTAACTCTTGTCTATTTTACAGTATAAAAACACAAAATGGATAGACAACCCAATATTTTAAGAGACCTACTCGGAGACATGATTGATGAAATCTTGTCTAGAGTCGGTCAGAATTCCTCGGCACAACTATTTAAGGCGAGATCAGTTTGTAAGACATTCGAAGAACTTTCAAAGAATGCCTTGATTTATAAAAGGCTTTCGTTCGAAAGATGGGGGATATCACATTGGAAAATCCATAAGTTACGATGTGTTTACTTTGACGCATATATTGCGGGGAACCCAAATGCTATTTTACGCAACGGGTTGAGAAATTATTTTGACTCAATGTATCCGAATATAGGACTTCATGATTTAGAAAAAGCGGCTAACATGCAACATAAAGAAGCATGTTATGCTTACGGGTTAGTAATGTTCGCTTCTCACCAAAGTGAGAAAAAGAACATCGGGCTACAACTATTAAACAAAACATTCCACAAGTGACGGAGTCGGTAATTGGGGTAAGAAATGAGGTTTTTAGGTTATTACGAGACTGTTGGTCATTACTTAACCTTCATCTTTTTGATGGCGTTACAACACATTGTCTTACTATCGGTCACAACGGTTATGTTCCACGAAACCAAGGATGGGAAGTGGTATTAGTAAAACCAGAATGCATGACTTGTTTCTGGACGTATGAATTACGTGTCTTTATTGCCTTTGCTGAACGCCTTATTTATTAACTAGAATTATCTTCGCAACTACTTTGTATCAAAGTTTTATGTGCTATATTTCATGCTATATGTAAAAAAAAAAGGTATTGTAAGTTTGCAAGTTATTGTATAAAGGTTTGAATATGATTTTTTTTTTCGGTGATTAGTTTTTCATATAGAATTGTAGTAGTTGAAATGGTATGTTAGCTACTAAGTATGAACTTAACGGGTAGGTACTACCCGAATTAAAGAGTATAAAATGCTAATATGAAGAAAGAGCTTTTATAAATAAGTTCATATTACGCTACGAAATACTATTGACTACTCTTGATATTCTATATGATTAACTCATTTCATTTGACTATTTTGAAGGAAATGGCACCGACTACTCGACACACCTTGAATATGAGCGAAGAGGAATTTCGTGCCTTTCTTGCTTCAAACATAGCCGCAGTACAGGCTGCGCTACATACCAACAATAACCTTGGATCTAGCAGTACAGGAAATCGTGTAGGATGCACCTACAAAGAATTCACTGCCTGCAAACCTTTGGAATTTGATGGAATCGAAGGACCGATCGGATTGAAACGGTGGACCGAGAAGGTCGAATCGGTGTTTGCCATAAGTAAGTGTACTGAAGAGGAAAAAGTGAAGTACGCTACGCATACCTTCACAGGTTCTGCGTTAACATGGTGGAATACCTATCTAGAGCAAGTGGGACAAGATGATGCTTACGCACTATCGTGGTCAGCATTCAAGCACTTGATGAACGAGAAGTACCGTCCCAGAACCGAGGTCAATAAGCTCAAGACAGAACTTAGAGGGTTACGAACCCAAGGATTTGATATTACCACGTACGAAAGACGATTCACAGAATTATGCCTATTGTGTCCGGGAACGTTCGAAGATGAGGAAGAGAAGATCGACTCGTTTGTGAAAGGATTACCGGAAAGAATCCAAGAAGATATAAGTTCACACGAGCCCGCCTCCATACAACAGGCATGTAGAATGGCTCACAAACTAGTGAACCAGATTGAAGAAAGAATTAAAGAACAGACTGCTGAAGAGGCCAATGTGAAGCAAGTCAAAAGAAAGTGGGAGGAAAACGGTGATAAGAATCACCAATACAACAACAGCAGCAATTACAACAATAATCGCAACAACTATCCCAACAATCGCAACATCAATCGCAACTACAACAAACGGCCCAACAACAACAACAACAACAACAACAACAGTAACTACAACAATCAGAAGCAGCTATGCCAAAGGTGTGAAAAGTATCACTCGGGGTTCTGCACCAAATTTTGCAACAAGTGTAAAAGAAATGGTCATAGCGCGGTGAAGTGTGAGGTCTACGGACCAGGGGTTAACAGAACGAAAGGAACAAATGGTGTCGGAACGAGTAATGGTGGAGCAAGTAGTGTCGGAGCAAGTTATGCCAATGTAGTTTGTTATAAATGTGGAAAAACGGGCCACATTATTAGAAATTGCCCGAACCAGGAGAACAAGAATGGACAAGGCCGCGGAAGAGTTTTCAATATTAATGCGGCAGAGGCACAGGAAGACCCAGAGCTTGTTACGGGTACGTTTCTTATTGACAATAAATCTGCTTACGTTTTATTTGATTCGGGTGCGGATAGAAGCTATATGAGTAGAGATTTTTGTGCTAAATTAAGTTGTCCATTGACGCCTTTGGATAGTAAATTTTTACTCGAATTAGCAAATGGTAAATTAATTTCAGCAGATAATATATGTCAGAATCGAGAAATTAAACTGGTTAGCGAAACATTTAAGATTGACTTGATACCAGTAGAGTTAGGGAGTTTTGATGTGATAATCGGTATGGACTGGTTGAAAGAAGTGAAAGCAGAGATCATTTGTTACAAAAATGCAATTCACATTATACGAGAAAAAGGAAAACCCTTAATGGTGTACGGAGAAAAGGGCAATATGAAGCTACATCTTATTAGTAATTTGAAGGCACAAAAACTAATAAGAAAAGGTTGCTATTTTGTTCTAGCACACGTTGAGAAAGTACAAACTGAAGAAAAGAGCATCAATGATGTTCCCGTCGTAAAAGAATTTCCCGATGTATTTTCAAAAGAATTACCGGGATTACCCCCACATCTATCCGTTGAATTTCAAATAGATCTTGTACCAGGAGCTGCACCAATAGCTCGTGCTCCTTACAGACTCGCACCCAGCGAGATGAAAGAACTGCAAAGCCAATTACAAGAACTTTTAGAGCGTGGTTTCATTCAACCAAGCACATCACCGTGGGGAGCTCCTGTTTTGTTTGTCAAGAAGAAAGATGGTACATTCAGGTTGTGTATCGACTACCGAGAGTTGAACAAACTTACCATCAAGAACCGCTACCCACTATCGAGAATCGACGACTTATTTGATCAACTACAAGGCTCGTCTGTTTATTCAAAGATTGACTTACGTTCCGGGTATCATCAAATGCGGGTGAAAGAAGATGATATTCCAAAGACTGCTTTCAGAACACGTTACGGTCATTACGAGTTTATGGTCATGCTGTTTGGTTTAACTAATGCACCAGCTGTGTTCATGGACCTTATGAACCGAGTGTGTGGACCATACCTTGACAAGTTTGTCATTGTTTTCATTGATGACATACTTATTTACTCAAAGAATGACCAAGAACACGGTGAACATTTGAGAAAGGTGTTAGAAGTATTGAAGAAGGAAGAATTGTACGCTAAGTTTTCAAAGTGTGCATTTTGGTTGGAAGAAGTTCAATTCCTCGGTCACATAGTGAACAAAGAAGGTATTAAGGTGGATCCGGCAAAGATAGAAACTGTTGAAAAGTGGGAAACCCCGAAAACTCCGAAACACATACGCCAGTTTTTAGGACTAGCTGCTTACTACAGAAGGTTCATCCAAGACTTTTCCAGAATAGCAAAACCCTTGACTGCATTAACGCATAAAGGGAAGAAATTTGAATGGAAGGATGAACAAGAGAAAGCGTTTCAGTTATTGAAGAAAAAGCTAACTACGGCACCTATATTGTCATTGCCTGAAGGGAATGATGATTTTGTGATTTATTGTGACGCATCAAAGCAAGGTCTCGGTTGTGTATTAATGCAACGAACGAAAGTGATTGCTTATGCGTCTAGACAATTGAAGATTCACGAACAAAATTATACGACGCATGATTTGGAATTAGGCGCGGTTGTTTTTGCATTAAAGACTTGGAGGCACTACTTATATGGGGTCAAAAGTATTATATATACCGACCACAAACATCTTCAACACATATTTAATCAGAAACAACTGAATATGAGGTAGCATAGGTGGATTGAATTGTTGAATGATTATGACTTTGAGATTCGTTACCACCCGAGAAAGGCAAATGTGGTAGCCGACGCCTTGAGCAGGAAGGACAGAGAACCCATTCGAGTAAAATCTATGAATATAATGATTCACAATAACCTTACTACTCAAATAAAGGAGGCGCAACAAGGAGTTTTAAAAGAGGGAAATTTAAAGGATGAAATACCCAAAGGATCGGAGAAGCATCTTAATATTCGGGAAGACAGAACCCGGTATAGGGCTGAAAGGATTTGGGTACCAAAATTTGGAGATATGAGAGAAATGGTACTTAGAGAAGCTCATAAAACTAGATACTCAATACATCTTGGAACGGGGAAGATGTACAAGGATCTCAAGAAACATTTTTGGTGGCCGGGTATGAAAGACGATGTTGCTAAATACGTAGGAGAATGTTTGACGTGTTCTAAGGTCAAAACTGAGCATCAAAAACCATCAGGTCTACTTCAACAACCCGAAATCCCGGAATGGAAATGGAAAAACATTACCATGGATTTCATCACTAAATTGCCAAGGACTGCAAGTGGTTTTGATACTATTTGGGTAATAGTTGATCGTCTCACCAAATCAGCACACTTCCTGCCAATAAGAGAAGATGACAAGATGGAGAAGTTAGCACGACTGTATTTAAAGGAAATCGTCTCCAGACATGGAATACCAATCTCTATTATCTCTGATAGGGATGGCAGATTTATTTCAAGATTCTGGCAGACATTACAGCAAGCATTAGGAACTCGTCTAGACATGAGTACTGCCTATCATCCGCAAACTGATGGGCAGAGCGAAAGGACGATACAAACGCTTGAAGACATGCTACGAGCATGTGTTATTGATTTCGGAAACAGTTGGGATCGACATCTACCGTTAGCAGAATTTTCCTACAGCAGCAGCTACCATTCAAGCATTGAGATGGCGCCGTTTGAAGCACTTTATGGTAGAAAGTGCAGGTCTCCGATTTGTTGGAGTGAAGTGGGGGATAGACAGATTACGGGTCCGGAGATAATACAAGAAACTACTGAGAAGATCATCCAAATTCAACAACGGTTGAAAACTGCCCAAAGTCGACAAAAGAGCTACGCTGACATTAAAAGAAAAGATATAGAATTTGAAATTGGAGAGATGGTCATGCTTAAAGTGGCACCTTGGAAAGGTGTTGTTCGATTTGGTAAATGAGGGAAATTAAATCCAAGGTATATCGGACCATTCAAGATTATTGATCGTGTCGGACCAGTAGCTTACCGACTTGAGTTACCTCAACAACTCGCGGCTGTACATAACACTTTCCACGTCTCGAATTTGAAGAAATGTTTTGGTAAAGAAGATCTCACTATTCCGTTAGATGAAATCCAAATCAACGAAAACTTCAATTCATCGAAGAACCAGTCGAAATAATGGATCGTGAGGTTAAAAGACTTCAGCAAAATAAGATACCAATTGTTAAGGTTCGATGGAATGCTCGTAGAGGACCCGAGTTCACCTGGGAACGAGAAGATCAGATGAAGAATAAATACCCGCATTTATTTCCAGAAGATACGTCAACACCTCCAACTGCTTAAAATTTCGGGACGAAATTTATTTAACTGGTAGGTACTGTAGTGACCCGAACTTTTCATTGTTTATATATATTAAATGAAATTGATATTTACATGATTAAGTATTTCCAACATGTTAAGCAATCAAACTTATTAAGACTTGATTAATTGGAATAGGTTTCATATAGACAAATGACCACCCAAGTTGACCGGTGATTCACGAACGTTAAAACTGGTAAAAACTATACGATGATATATATATGGTTATATATATAGTTAACATGATTTTATTATAAGTATGTATCTCATTAGGTATTTTAACAATGAGTTATATACATAAAAATGAGACTATTAAATTAAGAAACTCGAAAACGATATATATAACGATTATCGGTATAACGTCTTACTAGGTACATATGAATCATATTAAGATATTGATACACTTGGTTAATTATGTTAAATGATAAGTAAATATATCATTAAGTGTATTAACAATGAACTACATATGTAAAAATAAGACTACTAACTTAATGATTTTGAAACGAGACATATATGTAACGATTATCGTTGTAACGACATTTAATGTATATAGATCATATTAAGAGACATTCGTACATCATAATATCATGATAATATAATAATTTAAAATCTAATTTGATATTATAAACATTGGGTTAACAACATTTAACAAGATCGTTAACCTAAAGGTTTCAAAACAACATTTACATGTAACGACTAACGATGACTTAACGACTCAGTTAAAATGTATATACATGTAGTGTTTTAATATGTATTCATACACTTTTGAAAGACTTCAAGACACTTATCAAAATACTTCTACTTAATAAAAATGCTTACAATTACATCCTCGTTCAGTTTCATCAACAAATCTACTCGTATGCACCCGTATTCGTACTCGTACAATACACAGATTTTAGATGTATGTACTATTGGTATATACACTCCAATGATCAGCTATTAGCAGCCCATGTGAGTCACCTAACACATGTGGAAACCATCATTTGGAAACTAGCATGAAATATCTCATAAAATTACAAAAATATGAGTAATCATTCATGACTTATTTACATGAAAACAAAATTACATATCCTTTATATCTAATCCATACACCAATGACCAAAAACACCTACAAACACTTTCATTCTTTAATTTTATTCATCTAATTGATCTCTCTCAAGTTTTATCTTCAAGTTCTAAGTGTTCTTCATAAATTCCAAAAGTTCTAGCTTCATAAAATCAAGAATACTTCCAAGATTGCAAGTTTACTTCCAAGTTTTCTAAATCCATTCCAAGTAATCATCCAAGATCAAGAAACATTTGTTAATTACAGTAGGTTATCTTTCTAATACAAGGTAATAATCATATTCAAACTTTAATTCAATTTCTATAGCTATAACAATCTTATTTCGAGTGAAAATCTTACTTGAAATTGTTTTCGTGTCATGATTCTGCTTCAAGAACTTTCAAGCCATCCAAGGATCCTTTGAAGCTAGATCCATTTTTCTCATTTCCAGTAGGTTTATCCAAGGAACTTGAGGTAGTAATGATGTTCATAACATCATTCAATTCATACATAAAAAAGCTGTCTTATTCAACGTTATAAACTTGTAATCACTAGAACATAGTTTAGTTAATTCTAAACTTGTTTGCAAATAAAGTTAATCCTTATAACTAGACTTTTAAAATCAACTAAACACATTTTCTATATCTATATGATATACTAACTTAATGATTTAAAACCCGGAAACACGATAAACACCATAAAACTGGATATACGCCGTCGTAGTAAAACCGGGGGTTGTTTTGGTTGGGATAATTAAAAGCTAAGAAGAACTTTGATTTAAAAGCTATACTTCTGGAAAAATTATTTTCTTATGAACATGAAACTATATCCAAAAATCATGGTTAAACTTAAAGTGAAAGTATGTTTTTCAAAATGGTCATCAAGATGTCGTTCTTTCGACAGAAATGACTACCTCTTTCAAAAATGACTTGTAACTTGTATTTCCGACTATAAACTTATACTTTTTATATTTAGATTCATAAAGTTAAGTTCAATACGAAACCGTGGCCACTGGAATCACTCAAAACGGATTAGAAACGAAGAAATGGCGAGTAAAACAAGATTGATAAAAACTACTCATTTTACCTACGTGAAAGTTAGTAATAAATCTATTCCAACCATAACCTAATCAACTTATATTGTATATTATGTAATCTTGAGATACCATTGACACGTATACAATGTTTTGACTTATCATGTCGACCCATCTATATATATATATATATATATATATATATATATATATATATATATATATATATATATATATATATATATATATATATATATATTGCGGAACAACCATAGACACTCTATATGTGAATGTTGGAGTTAGCTATACAGGGTTGAGGTTGATTCCAAAATATATATATAGTTTGAGTTGTGATCAATACTGAGATACGTATACACTGGGTCGTGGATTGATTCAAGATAATATTTATCGATTTATTTCTGTACATCTAACTGTGGACAACTAGTTGTAGGTTACTAACGAGGACAGCTGACTTAATAAACTTAAAACATCAAAATGTATTAAAAGTATTGTAAATATATTTTGAACATACTTTGATATATATGTATATATTGTTATAGGTTCGTGAATCAACCAGTGGCCAAGTCTTACTTTCCGACGAAGTAAAAATCTGTGAAAGTGAGTTATAGTCCCACTTTTAAAATCTAATATTTTTGGGATGAGAATACATGCAGGTTTTATAAATGATTTACAAAATATACACAAGTACGTGAAACTACATTCTATGGTTGAATTATCGAAATCGAATATGCCCCTTTTTATTAAGTCTGGTAATCTAAGAATTAGGGAACATACACCCTAATTGACGCGAATCTTAAAGATAGATCTATTGGGCCTAACAAACCCCATCCAAAGTACCGGATGCTTTAGTACTTCGAAATTTATATCATATCCGAAGGGTGTCCCGGAATGATGGGGATATTCTTATATATGAATCTTGTTAATGTCGGTTACCAGGTGTTCACCATATGAATGATTTTTATCTCTATGTATGTGATGTATATTGAAATATGAAATCTTGTGGTCTATTGTTACGATTTGATATATATAGGTTAAACCTATAACTCACCAACATTTTTGTTGACGTTTAAAGCATGTTTATTCTCAGGTGAATACTAAGAGCTTCCGCTGTTGCATACTAAAATAAGGACAAGATTTGGAGTCCATGTTTGTATGATATTGTGTAAAAACTGCATTCAAGAAACTGATTTCGATGTAACATATTTGTATTGTAAACCATTATGTAATGGTCGTGTGTAAACAGGATATTTTAGATTATCATTATTTGATAATCTACGTAAAGCTTTTTAAACCTTTATTTATGAAATAAAGGTTATAGTTTGTTTTAAAAATGAATGCAGTCTTTGAAAAAAAAAACGTCTCATATAGAGGTCAAAACCTCGCAACGAAATCAATTAATATGGAACGTTTTTAATCAATAAGAACGGGACATTTCACTTTAAGTGATAATCTAGCATTAATTTCCATAGGTGTGTCTAATGCCTTAGCACTTACCAAAACTTTAAGTGTATTACTTAGGTTGATTTATGAGTGCTATCTTATCGTCACTTTGATTCAAGAGTTGAGTAAGACTTTTAGAACACTCATCATACTTACATCAATCTCATTGCGTGTAAGTTTAAGACTCAAGACAAAGAGTTTGAATAAACATTTGTGTGGGATAAGGTTTTCTAATTCTTTAACGTATAAAAGGTTAGTGAAACTTTTCCATTTCACTAATACGCTCTAGGTGTTCGTTTGACACAAACCTAATCCTAGTTTAGAAATTAAAACCATGGATTATTCTTAAAGTTTTCTAACCTCAAAGATTAAGTATCATCCTTCCTAATATGCCTAAGTGTGTTTTAGACATTTGACAATTCAAATAACGCTTATGCGTTTAACTAACAATTATTATCAATGACGTCTTTTAGTGATAATCTATTTTTACACCAATCGTATTAGAACATCACAAATTATCAATGTAAACTTAATATTATATCCAAAGGATGCAATATAAGATATTGAAATTTTCAAAACCATAGTCGAACATTAAACTTTAAAAGTTATTTTTGAACAAGAAGGTTGTTTGAGATTTCTAGCCATTTTCTTTACATTTTTCTTTTTGATTTTTATGACTAGTTAAGTGAACTTCTAATAACTACTACTCTAGCAATTTGGACAAGAGTAATATCATTTTCCTTTTTGTTGGTGTTGTAGTTTAAGTGTAAGCCTAAAATGAGTTCTATCATCACACATGTGTTTCATTAAGCATAGATGATAGAAATCATATATTATCCCATACTCTACAACCATTTAATAATATTGCAAACTCATACCACAAATTTGAACTTAGCACATCTACACTACACCTAAAGATGAGTTTTAGACTACAAACTTAGGATCTAATTTTCTCCTATTGATGTCTCCTACAATTTGTTTGACAAGATTTCTTTTTGTGATTTTGTCGAATATTCTCACCCTAACTCATCTTTGTACCTTTCTCGAATTGAATAAATATTATTACAAACCAAATGAATGAATAATAAATCAACCATGCATGCAACCATTCAAACACAAGGTCTTGGCTATGATTGTGAACATTAACATACAACTAATATGAACCAAACGGCAACCCAAAACCATTTTTGGAACCCCCATAATTCGGCCTAAATTATGTACCCACTTCAAATCCATTAATTTTGCATTCTACTTTCATGCATGTTAATAAAATGCAAAGTTGGTGGGGTTTAAAGACCATATATAAGAAGCATATTTCATAGACTTCGGCTCTGGATACCATTAATGGGATTCAACATAGCAACAAGTTCTTAATGTTAACATTATCACAAAACCATTTGATTTGAAGTTGTAGCAAGCGGAAGCATAAATATTAAGAAAACAAGTTCATATGTTAAACCATTTTATTTGAATCCCATGTAAATATCAAGTTATGAACATATGCTTACATATAAGAACAAGGAGAGTAGAGATTATACCTCCTCAAGTAAATTGAGGGCTGTTTTGAACAAGGAAGATGATGATGAAAATGAAGCAACAACAACCTCTAACTTGAAGCCTCAAGTGTGTAATACCCACAAGCCTTTTGTGCACCAACACCACCTTTGTTTAGTTAGGATTTTTGACACCAAATGAACTAGAATACCAAGCAAGAAAACCTCTCTTTCTCGCTACAAAGTTTCGACCAGCAGCTCTTTAGGAGGAGAAGAGAGAGTTTTTCAAATGTAACCTCAATATTTTGAGTCAATTACTTGGTTAAAGAGACAAGCATGCTCATGTGTAGTTGTGTATTCTTAAAATAACAAAAGCTAGCATGTGTGTACCCATAGGGACTCCCAAAACTGTCCACCACCATGGGACATTAAAAAAAATTCCATTTTTTAATTATAAAACTTGTTATTAATAAACATGTAATAAAACACATGCATTTGTTAAGTTACTTACATTTTATAAACCCATTTATAAATTATAACACAACATAATTATTTAAGCCTATAAATAATTAAACATAAATTATCCAAATAATTTATCTCAAGTGATAATATTTTAGAGAACCAATTTTCTAAAGTTCAAGTGTCGCGTATTTATTTACCAATTCAATCGTTAAGATTAAATACGTATAAGGTGTCGGTAAGCTTGTTATTGGGTATGACCCGACTTGGATCATAACATATTAGCCACGTTAATTTAATATGTCTCTCGGGCATACGAAATACCTTCAACATTCTTTGATTCTGATTCAACAAATCATCAATTATACCCACTACTTTCACAACAATATACATTCTTTCATAGAAATCAAAACAACCATTCTCATCCAAATTTGATTACATATTCTGATTTTAACAAATCAAAATTCAAGTCAAGATTTAACAGAAGACATCACTCTTAGATTTCTACATCTTTCAAAGCCATACTTTGAATTCAAAACTATGCTAGAACATCACTTCTATTCATAACAACCAGAAAAATATTCATGTCATTCAAAATTCAAAGAACATCATATGTATATATTGACGATGACAACCTGTGTTCAAACCCTTCAAAATTCTTGAAAACACCTCAACTAAGGAACAATCGAACGGATGATCCAACCACACGTTAACAACAGAAAGAAGGATTACGCGTATAGTGATACACCTAGAAACTCTCGAAACCAAAGTCATAGATTAACACATATCTGTGTCAGATCCTTTGGCATTTATTACCAAAAATAACTTTGCAATCCCTTTCCAAAGTAGCCAGTTTTGTCAAAGCTCCAGCAAGTCAACTTCGACTTTTCAGTCGAAACAGTCTTATTATAACTTTGATATATACGTTGCCCTTTTGCCATCGTTATCGGGGAACCTTTTACCTTCCACCATATTAATAGTAAGCGTATCAACAACTTCATTACCCTTTGACTTAAGCCTCTCCGAAAAATCACTATACTTATTCATTGAAACCCTATCATGTACTCATCTGCATCTTGTAACGGTAGTTTCCATACCAAAAAGCTTGAATCATTATTCTCGAATTTCGCAGCAATTCTACGCCAACAGTTATATATATACATATAACGTTTATCTCCTAGACTTACATACTTCGAATGTGAAGTTTCTGAAAAACACCCTAAACTGCAAACTAGTTCTTCGAATTTTGGAAAAAATGTTGATGAAGCAGCAAAAACTGCAAGCGACCTTAACAGTCGGAAGTTTGTTGATAAAGAGTAGTGTGTTGGAAAAGTTCAGAAAAAGAGAAGGTTGGTACTGGAAAACGGATTGAGCAAACTATGAAGGAGGCTGTGGACAAATCACAAAGACTAAACCTGCCTTTAAAGAATCCAAATGATTCAGTATCTGCTGAAGTCATTAACCAACACCTTGCTCCTGACTCTAAAACTTTACAGACAAATCTTCTTCATCATCCATCGATATTAGAAATTCTAAGATATCATCATATCTTTTATTATAAATATCCTCGATATTTCTGAAGATATTTTCATAATTATTCTTATCTGAAATCACTTATCTCTTCGTGATATCAGTGTTACATCATAAAGGAAACGATTTTAGTTTCTAAATTCTGAAGAAGAAAAAAATTCAAATTTAAAATTTGAATGTTTTTGAAGTAGTGTTAGGAACTGAATCATGAATTAGTATAATATAATGACACTTGATCAACGTGATTATATTACAGTAAGTCATGCTGAGTTTCTAAATGGAACGTGATGATTCACAGACCATACCGTCATTATGTGTCTTGTTACACGACTCTTGTATTCTATTTAATCCGTAAAAAAAATATCAAGAAAATATTTTCTTGATGATTCAGTCTTTTCCGAATATTCTGGTAATTTGACAAATCAAATCGTGCTATTACCTTTCCTTTCTACTTTGTATTCGAAACTCCATACCTACGAATTCTGGACTATTACTTGCGAAAAGAAAACAAAAGCATGAAGCTCCAAAATAGAAAGGGAGTATAAATCGCAGCAAATAGAAAAGATCATTAACCGTAGATGTCAATGATTATGAAAAAACAGGAACATGAACTCCGAAAAATAAGGAAAGATATAAGGCCCGACGACAATACATAAATTACAAATGATGTATATCAATATGTATTGCAACGAAAAGACATGGGAGAACTAAAAACACTATAAAACCAAGAGTGTAGTAGAAGTGAATAGATTCTTCCGGCGGCAGATGAAAAATAAGAATGACGGATATAAAATTAGGAGTATATCAAGAATTAGAACCGGATGGAGCATATTGAAAAATGCTTTAAAGTATGAGTTGATGGAGAAAGAATAGAGGATGTGAGCTGTGGAAAATAAGGAAACGAAGGGAGTGAATTTATAGTGAAACATCCGACAGAGCAATCGAAATAGATCATTGCATTTAATCAAAGAAGATCCTAATTTCCTTAATTACCAAAGAATCAAATTTTATCAAAAAGATTTTCTCCAAATCCCTTGAACTCTGGAAATCAACCCTATATACATCAAAAGATATGACGAAACTTTACTCTTCTCATTTCATTCTTTTGCGATAGCTTCACTCGTACTCTTCACAAAAATCAAATTGTTTTATCCATATTACTCACTGATGATAAAACTCTAATCTCCAACTCGTATGAGTCATGAAAACATACTTATTGTCAGCCATGACCATCCCAATCAAATTTCGGGACGAAATTTCTTTAACGGGTAGGTACTGTGACAACCCGGAAATTTTCGACCAAATTTAAACTTAATCTTTATATGTTCCGATACGATAAGCAAAGTTTATAATGTTGAATCTCAAAATTTTGGAACTACATTCATGTAATCAATTACCCTTTGACCATGCTCGACGATTCACGAACATTTATGTGTATATATATATATATATATATATATATATATAATATGGTTATATTAATTGAAAACGTTAACAAAGTATTATATGTATAATACTTTACATGAACGTATTTGTTAACAAAGTATTATATATATACTTAATATAGGTTCGTGAATCCTAGGCCAACCTTACACTTGTTCAAATATGTCATATGTATTTTTACTACGAAATACAGTATTGTGAGTTTCATTTGCTCCCATTTTTAAATGCTTTTGCAATATATATTTTTGGGACTGAGAATACATGCGTTTCTTTTATAAATGTTTTACGAAATAGACACAAGTAATCGAAACTACATTCTATGGTTGGATTATCGAATCGAATATCACCCTTTTTAGTCTGGTAATCTAAGAATTGGGGAACAGAAACCCTAATTGACGCGAATCCTAAAGATAGATCTATTGGGCCTAACAAACCCCATACGGGTTACGGATGCTTTAATACTTCGATTTTATCATGTCCGATGAGAGTCCCAGAATGATGGGGATATTCTAGATGCGTTTTGTTAATGTCGATTACCAGGTGTTCACCATATGAATGATTTTTATCTCTATGCAGTTTTTGCGAAATGCCTGATATGAGATGATGTTTATGAGAAATGGAAATAAAAATCTTGTGGTCTATTAAAATTATGAAAATAATCGATTATGATAAACTAATTAACTCACCAACCTTTTGGTTGACACTTGAAAGCATGTTTATTCTCAGGTTTGAAAGAAATCTTTCGTTGTGCTTTTGCTTATTTTAAAGATAATACTTGGAGTCATACATGACATATTTCAAAGGACGTTGCATTCAAGTCGTTGAGTTTAATAAAGATCATTATTAAGTAAATGACATATTAAGTCATCTATAGTTTGGATATATTATGAAAGGGTATGCATACTTGTCAACTTTCGATGTAATGAAAGGTTGTCTTTTAAAAATGAATGCAATGTTTGTAAAATGTATCATATGGAGGTCAAATACCTCGCAATGTAACCATATGTTATTGTATTCGTCCTTATGGATTAGGACGGATCGTCTCATGGTGTCATCATCAAAACAAAGTGGTTAATATTTGAACATTATCATTGGATCACTAACCAACATTCCCCCCCCCCCCCTTTTTGATGATGACAAACCTATGTAAGTGTGCTTAAGCATATAATACAACACATGTGTTAACGTCAATTACCATACACTTTCTCCCCCTTTTGTTGAAGCAAAAATGTTAGCTCCCCCTGGAACTAAGCGTGCCCTAGATTAATGCTTCCACTTGAACCATATTGCCCTCCCTTGAAACATACACAGTCATAAGACCAAGTAAGGAATCATATGAACTCAATGAGCTAGATAAACCTTCAATCAGGGGTTAGTGCACACATATAGCAAGCATAAGAATGTGCGTCATACATAACTAAGATAATGGAGTGAGCACTTTGACCAAAATATGTGATCGTTAGAGAGTATGTAAGATCCAAAAGTGCGTATGAACCAGAGTTAATGAATAATATAGCATGAATGTGCGATATAACATGTAGTGAGCAGAAGACTTAGTATATCATACAACACTATCATAAAGTACCAACATTACTCTACTAGTTCTACCAATTTCATGCATGTATAGAAGCAAGTAGGTTTAAACAAGCATGTAGAACCATATAGCATAGCATGGTATACATATTGCACAGAGCACAATGTGGAAACATAAGTGAGAGTAGCATGCAAAAGCTAATATACATGAGATCAATTGTCAAGAAAAAAAATCATACATATCAATCATATTTATAAGCTTATATGCTAGAGCAAGTATGAAAGAATGTAGGTTCAAACAAGCATGTTAAAACACAAGAATAACATAACATGGCAAACAAGTAAGAGTAACACACGTAATCATTTCATGCAACACTATAGATACTATCATAGTAGTTTCAAACAAGCATGTAAGGACACAAGCATGGCATACATATGGCACATATCATAAGCATAGCACGTTAAGCATATTGCACATAATATAAGCATAGAATGTTGAATACATATTGTAAGAATACAAGTAAGAGTGGCATGCTGAAGCTAATATATGTAATCATGCATAACGATCTAATTTATATATAAGCTTAAAACATGCATGAGGCACCTCTATTCAACATTATGAGCATACTAGTTGAAGCATGTCAAGTAATAGTGATAAATAACACAGATATGATAAGTCTAAATGTTATCATTGAAAATCATACACTATGTTTCAGGTTATTCAACTAAGAGCATATCTCTTTGTATACTTAGTGATGAACATATGTATAACCTAAACATATAGAGCTTGTTAATATTTCCCTTATCATGTAATAATCAAAGCTAAATTGGTGTTCAAATAATCACTTATTAGGTTGACTAGTCCAATTTTAGCAAGGGAATGCACATATATATGAGTTTTGTAAGAAGTGGTACCTCAATCGAGGAAAGTTTGTTTCATCCATAAGCCTTGAGCACATGATCTTTCAATCGCTATATACTTAACTTTGGTAGTAGAGAGAGAACTACATGTGTTTGTTCCTTTAAGAACCAAGAGGTTATGCATAAACCAACTAATGCACATATACCATTCTTCTAAATAGTAGCAATGCACCATCATCTGAATCTCCAAGGCCCATTATATCCATGATGCATAGAGCCCTTTAGATTTCTCAAAAGATCCTTTTTAATGGCTCGAAAGTGTGACATATTAGGACTTTTTTGCATGAGTGATGAGCATAACAGTGCGTTTGAAGTCTCACATGCATTGTTAGTAATATATGCATACATAGAACTCAAGAATAATTATAGTAAGCATATATCACATCAAAACAAGCAATCATGAATAATAAGCTCAATTAGAATTCACACTATAAGTAACAACATGCATAGCAAGCAAGTAATCATGATAATCAAATAAAGACATGTTCCATAGCATAAATATTGATGAGCATATACATAACCTAAATAACTAGATCATGTAGGCATTTAACTCACAATTAATATCAAAATATGATATACTATCTTTTCAAATATAGTCCCAGAGTGCACTTAAATGATATAACGTAACAGGCAATCACAGATTTCATGGTAAGCAAGCTAATATCAATTTACTTATCAGGCATTCAACAATTATGATCATGTCAACATATGCTAACTTAACTATGAGTAATGTTAACCGTTTGACATTGTCCATGTATTTTAGTTAACAATTTGGAGTGTTCTATTAGATCATGAGCATAAAAAAGTCCAAGCATAATTTTTCAACATGTTAATAAATCATAAGCATGTAAGCACATAAGTATGATGAAAAATATATGGCATGTTGGATGTAGCAAATCTTAAGCACAATACCCTCATAAATAAAATTTAATTAGCAAGTTAATGGTCCTTAGGTGTGTAGGGTAATATTTTTCAAGGTGAATTCAAGCAACATAGGTTTCAGAGAGATAACACAAGTTGTCAAGCATGATAATCATATGAACATACAAGTATGATATGTAGATTTTCACATACAATTATAACAAGTAGATGTTGCACACATAATCATACAAGAAATGAAAGCATATATGGCACATATGAGAGATAAATCAAAGATTATGCGGTTTACACCTAGTGTATAAAGAGCAAAAGCCTAGAGTTAAGCCTAGAGTGCGAAGCATACAATAATGCATTCAAGTTTCTCTATCAAGTGTATTTCAAACTTATCATTCATGAGTTCAAAGAACCTGTCATAAGAAAAATTGTTAATTGGATCAATGACCAACTTATGAACATCTATTTGCATAATTAAGATTTCATTTCAATACTTCTTAGTAAATAATGTATTGTAAACTTTTTACCATTTCTCATGCATGACCAAGTAAGAATGCCCTATGTCTATCAAAACTTTCAAGATGCGGTGAATAGGCATTTCCATGTATATATGCATTCTTGACATTCATTCTTATAATCAATAAAAGTCTTTATGGGTTCTAATCTAACAACTAGAGCGAAAAAATATTTCATAATTTCTTTTCTCTATGTAAACTAAATCCTAGATTGTCATCTTTTATAAGAAATTATTCGATTCTTATTTGTGTGTTCACTAGATCATGTACATTTTCTCAAGAATTAACATAATTCTTATTGTTTGGTTATTGCCCAATTTTTATTAAGTGAAACGTGTTTAACCGTGTTGGGCACAACGTGAATTTTCATTAAGAGATTGAGATATAGTTATTCTTATATTAAGATCTCATATAAGATGATGTCTTACATTCTTGAGGTTCTTTTATCAACATCTTCTCTTTTTCTTTTACTTTGATTAACTTTTGTTAAACTAGATAATTAAAATGGTTTGGTTTTAGTTTCTAGTTTAAGGACGTTCTTAACTATTAATCACATTGTGTTGGACTTTTCATGTGTTGAGTTTGACCATTCCTTTAGCCTGCTAGGATGTCTATTTAGACCTTGTAAGGTTTTGATTTCTAAAACGTATCCTAGAGATGTACCTACTTTTAGAGTCACACCTACACCTTTATGTAGTGACCCGAACTTTTCCATGTTTATATATATTAAATGAAATTGATATTTACATGATTAAGTGTTTCCAACATGTTAAGCAATCAAATTTATTAAGACTTGATTAACTGGAATAGGTTTCATATAGACAAATGACCACCCAAGTTGACCGGTGATTCACGAACGTTAAAACTTGTAAAAACTATACGATGACATATATATGGTTATATATATAGTTAACATGATTTTATTATAATTATGTATCTCATTAGGTATTTTAACAATGAGTTATATACATAAAAATGAGACTATTAAATTAAGAAACTCGAAAACGATATATATAATGATTATCGTTATAACGTCTTACTAGGTAGGGGTGTGCATGGTACGGGAACAACCGAAAATACCCGAGAACCGGACCGGACCGAACCGGAACCGAACATTCCCGAGGAGTTTCGGTATGGTCCACGGTCCTTAAATTTCAGATTTTTCGGTCTTCGGTACGGGACGGACCGAACCAGAAAAAAAGGGGAAGAACCGGACCGATTTGCACACTTCAAGTACGCTTAATCTTCTTTGTTAGTGGGATGATTTCTGTCAGACTCGATATGATGAAGCTTCAAGTCTATAATTTTGAAGTGTTATTGAGTATGTAAATTAAGTTACTTAATAAATCTCTCGGATGTAGCTTGTATCATGAAGGCTTGTTGAGGTACCCGATCTTGTTAGCATCAAGTTCAGTCCTTGAGTATCAGAAAGCAAAACTTATCCCAAATGAACTTAAGTACCAGAAAGCAAACACGATACATCTAAGTTCAGTCCTTGAGTATCAAAACTTATCTGAACATAAAACACTAATAACTTTGGTGAAAAATTATCCCAAATGAACTTTCAAGCTTCAAATATACATTTTGTATTCATCATAAATCATTTTCTTATGATATGTAGATTGTCTTTTCAACATGTCAATGTTAACTGTCACATGTTTCCGACTATCTTCATTTACATTAAGTTGTACCTAAACCTATTATACGAGAAGTCGTAGCTGAACAACTCAATGAGTCTGATCAAGCACCTCGACCTCGACTCTGTGCATTAGTCGAAGACTTGATACGTATATCAATTATTGATGTTGGCAAAGAATTCGGTTCTCGGTTCCTTACACGGAACTGGACCGAATCTTCTAGAACCGAACCGAACCGAACCGATATTATATGGTCCGGTCCTCGGTCTGACTTTTTGCTATAAAACGGGATTCAGGACGGAACCGAACCGAATTAGTTTAAGACGGAACCGTACCATGCACAGCCCTATTACTAGGTACATATGAATCATATTAAGATATTGATACACTTGGTTAATTATGTTAAATGATAAGTAAATATATCATTAAGTGTATTAACAGTGAACTACATATGTAAAAATAAGACTACTAACTTAATGATTTTGAAACGAGACATATATGTAACGATTATCGTTGTAACGACATTTAATGTATATAGATCATATTAAGAGATACTCGTACATCATAATATCATGATAATATAATAATTTAAAATCTAATTTGATATTATAAACATTGGGTTAACAACATTTAACAAGATCGTTAACCTAAAGGTTTCAAAACAACATTTACATGTAACGACTAACGATGACTTAACGACTCAGTTAAAATGTATATACATGTAGTGTTTTAATATGTATTCATACACTTTTGAAAGACTTCAAGACACTTATCAAAATACTTCTACTTAATAAAAATTCTTACAATTACATCCTCATTCAGTTTCATCAACAAATCTACTCGTATGCACCCGTATTCGTACTCGTACAATACACAGCTTTTAGATGTATGTACTATTGGTATATACACTCCAATGATCAGCTCTTAGCAGCCCATGTGAGTCACCTAATACATATGGGAACCATCATTTGGCAACTAGCATAAATATCTCATAAAATTACAAAAATATGAGTAATCATTCATGACTTATTTACATGAAAACAAAATTACATATCCTTTATATCTAATCCATACACCAACGACCAAAAACACCTACAAACACTTTCATTCTTCAATTTTATTCATCTAATTGATCTCTCTCAAATTCTATCTTCAAGTTCTAAGTGTTCTTCATAAATTCCAAAAGTTCTAGTTTCATAAAATCAAGAATACTTCCAAGATTGCAAGTTTACTTCCAAGTTTTCTAAATCCATTCCAAGTAATCATCCAAGATCAAGAAACCTTTGTTACTTACAGTAGGTTATCTTTCTAATACAAGGTAATAATCATATTCAAACTTTAATTCAATTTCTATAACTATAACAATCTTATTTCGAGTGGAAATCTTACTTGAAATTGTTTTCGTGTCATGATTCTGCTTCAAGAACTTTCAAGCCATCCAAGGATCCTTTGAAGCTAGATCCATTTTTCTCATTTCCAGTAGGTTTATCCAAGGGACTTGAGGTAGTAATGATGTTCATAACATCATTCGATTCATACATAAAAAGCTGTCTTATTCAACGTTATAAACTTGTAATCACTAGAACATAGTTTAGTTAATTCTAAACTTGTTCGCAAATAAAGTTAATCCTTCTAACTAGACTTTTAAAATCAACTAAACACATGTTCTATATCTATATGATATGCTAACTTAATGATTTAAAACCCGAAAACACGATAAACACCATAAAACTGGATATACGCCGTCGTAGTAAAACCGGGGGCTGTTTTGGTTGGGATAATTAAAAGCTAAGAAGAACTTTGATTTAAAAGCTATACTTCTGGAAAAATGATTTTCTTATGAACATGAAACTATATCCAAAAATCATGGTTAAACTCAAAGTGAAAGTATGTTTTTCAAAATGGTCATCAAGATGTCGTTCTTTCAACGAAAATGACTACCTCTTTCAAAAATGACTTGTAACTTGTATTTCCGTCTATAAACTTATACTTTTTCTATTTAGATTCATATAGTTAAGTTCAATACGAAACCGTGGCCACTGGAATCACTCAAAACGGATTAGAAACGAAGAAACGGCGAGTAAAACAAGATTGATAAAAACTACTCATTTTACCTACGTGAAAGTTAGTAATAAATCTATTCCAATCATAACCTAATCAACTTATATTGTATATTATGTAATCTTGAGATACCATAGACACGTATACAATGTTTCGACCTATCATGTCGACCCATCTATATATATATATATTGCGGAACAATCATAGACACTCTATATGTGAATGTTAAAGTTAGCTATACAGGGTTGAGGTTGATTCCAAAATATATATATATCGATTTATTTCTGTACATCAAACTGTGGACAACTAGTTGTAGGTTACTAACGAGGACAGCTGACTTAATAAACTTAAAACATCAAAATGTATTAAAAGTATTGTAAATATATTTTGAACATACTTTGATATATATGTATATATTATTATAGGTTCGTGAATCAACCAGTAGCCAAGTCTTACTTCCCGACGAAGTAAAAATCTGTGAAAGTGAGTTATAGTCCCACTTTTAAAATCTAATATTTTTGGGATGAGAATACATGCAGGTTTTATAAATGATTTACAAAATAGACACAAGTACGTGAAACTACATTCTATGGTTGAATTATCGAAATCGAATATGCCCCTTTTTATTAAGTCTGGTAATCTAAGAATTAGGGAACATACACCCTAATTGACGCGAATCCTAAAGATAGATCTATTGGGCCTAACAAACCCCATCCAAAGTACCGGATGCTTTAGTACTTCGAAATTTATATCATATCCGAAGGGTGTCCCGGAATGATGGGGATATTCTTATATATGCATCTTGTTAATGTCGGTTACCAGGTGTTCACCATATGAATGATTTTTATCTCTATGTATGGGATGTATATTGAAATATAAAATCTTGTGGTCTATTGTTACGATTTGATATATATAGGTTAAACCTATAACTCACCAACATTTTAGTTGACGTTTAAAGCATGTTTATTCTCAGGTGAATACTAAGAGCTTCCGCTGTTGCATACTAAAATAAGGACAAGATTTGGAGTCCATGTTTGTATGATATTGTGTAAAAACTGCATTCAAGAAACTGATTTCGATGTAACATATTTGTATTGTAAACCATTATGTAATGGTCGTGTGTAAATAGGATATTTTAGATTATCATTATTTGATAATCTACGTAAAGCTTTTTAAACCTTTATTTATGAAATAAAGGTTATGGTTTGTTTTAAAAATGAATGCAGTCTTTGAAAAAAAATGTCTCGTATAGAGGTCAAAACCTAGCAACGAAATCAATTAATATGGAACGTTTTTAATCAATAAGAACGGGACATTTTAGTTGGTATCCGAGCGTTGGTCTTAGAGAACCAGAATTTTGCATTAGTGTGTCTTATCGAGTTTGTTAGAATGCATTAGTGAGTCTGGACTTCGACCGTGTTTACTTGAAAAATGATTGCTTAACAAATTTTGTTGGAAACTATATATTTTTAACATGTGAATATTATGTGATATATTAATCTCTTAACGCGTTTGATATTATGTGATAGATGTCTACCTCTAGAACAAGTCCCATTGACTCACCTAATAATAATGAAGAGTCAAATGTAAATTGGAATGATTCGTGGACTGATTCACAAGTTCCCGAAGAAGAACCGGAAGAAGAGTCGGAACCGGAAGAAGAATCAGAACCGGAAGAAGAATCGAAACCGGAAGAAGAAATAGAACCAGTGGGGGAAATAATAAAACGGTTAAGTAGAAGAAAATCCTCAACCAACTGACCAAAGTTAATTATGGTCAATGGTGTTTCCGCCAAGGAAACAAAGTATTGGGAGGATTACCAATTCTCTGATGAATCGGATCCCGACAAGGATTTCGAAGATGTTATAAAAATTACCCCAACACAAATAAATAAGGCAAAAGAGAACAATAAGGGAAAGGGGATAAAAATAGAGAAATTTGATTCCAAACCCGATGAACTTTATATGTATCGTCAACACCCGTATTTCTTAAGTTGTGACAATAACCCGGGAACCTCTAAACCACCAGGTTTTTCTAAACCAATGTGGAAAAAGACGGCTCGTATTAGGGGAACATCATATATCCCTAGAAACTTGGCAAAATGAACCAAAACCGAAGAAGAAGAAACGAGCGAGTCGGAATAAGATAGTTGTATTCGTGTGGTGTAATATATGTAATATAGTGTGCTTATGCTTTATGATATATGTAAAAATTGCTTGTATTAATAAGTATTTTTTTTATGAATCTAACTCTTGTCTATTTTACAGTATAAAAACACAAAATGGATAGACAACCCAATATTTTAAGAGACCTACTCGGAGACATGATTGATGAAATCTTGTCTAGAGTCGGTCAGAATTCCTCGGCACAACTATTTAAGGCGAGATCAGTTTGTAAGACATTCGAAGAACTTTCAAAGAATGCCTTGATTTATAAAAGGCTTTCGTTCGAAAGATGGGGGATATCACATTGGAAAATCCATAAGTTACGATGTGTTTACTTTGACGCATATATTGCGGGGAACCCAAATGCTATTTTACGCAACGGGTTGAGAAATTATTTTGACTCAATGTATCCGAATATAGGACTTCATGATTTAGAAAAAGCGGCTAACATGCAACATAAAGAAGCATGTTATGCTTACGGGTTAGTAATGTTCGCTTCTCACCAAAGTGAGAAAAAGAACATCGGGCTACAACTATTAAACAAAACATTCCACAAGTGACGGAGTCGGTAATTGGGGTAAGAAATGAGGTTTTTAGGTTATTACGAGACTGTTGGTCATTACGTAACCTTCATCTTTTTGATGGCGTTACAACACATTGTCTTACTATCGGTCACAACGGTTATGTTCCACGAAACCAAGGATGGGAAGTGGTATTAGTAAAACCAGAATGCATGACTTGTTTCTGGACGTATGAATTACGTGTCTTTATTGCCTTTGCTGAACGCCTTATTTATTAACTAGAATTATCTTCGCACCTACTTTGTATCAAAGTTTTATGTGCTATATTTCATGCTATATGTAAAAAAAAAGGTATTGTAAGTTTGCAAGTTATTGTATAAAGGTTTGAATATGATTTTTTTTTTCGGTGATTAGTTTTTCATATAGAATTGTAGTAGTTGAAATGGTATGTTAGCTACTAAGTATGAACTTAACGGGTAGGTACTACCCGAATTAAAGAGTATAAAATGCTAATATGAAGAAAGAGCTTTTATAAATAAGTTCATATTACGCTACGAAATACTATTGACTACTCTTGATATTCTATATGATTAACTCATTTCATTTGACTATTTTGAAGGAAATGGCACCGACTACTCGACACACCTTGAATATGAGCGAAGAGGAATTTCGTGCCTTTCTTGCTTCAAACATAGCCGCAGTACAGGCTGCGCTACATACCAACAATAACCTTGGATCTAGCAGTACAGGAAATCGTGTAGGATGCACCTACAAAGAATTCACTGCCTGCAAACCTTTGGAATTTGATGGAATCGAAGGACCGATCGGATTGAAACGGTGGACCGAGAAGGTCGAATCGGTGTTTGCCATAAGTAAGTGTACTGAAGAGGAAAAAGTGAAGTACGCTACGCATACCTTCACAGGTTCTGCGTTAACATGGTGGAATACCTATCTAGAGCAAGTGGGACAAGATGATGCTTACGCACTATCGTGGTCAGCATTCAAGCACTTGATGAACGAGAAGTACCGTCCCAGAACCGAGGTCAATAAGCTCAAGACAGAACTTAGAGGGTTACGAACCCAAGGATTTGATATTACCACGTACGAAAGACGATTCACAGAATTATGCCTATTGTGTCCGGGAACGTTCGAAGATGAGGAAGAGAAGATCGACTCGTTTGTGAAAGGATTACCGGAAAGAATCCAAGAAGATATAAGTTCACACGAGCCCGCCTCCATACAACAGGCATGTAGAATGGCTCACAAACTAGTGAACCAGATTGAAGAAAGAATTAAAGAACAGACTGCTGAAGAGGCCAATGTGAAGCAAGTCAAAAGAAAGTGGGAGGAAAACGGTGATAAGAATCACCAATACAACAACAGCAGCAATTACAACAATAATCGCAACAACTATCCCAACAATCGCAACATCAATCGCAACTACAACAAACGGCCCAACAACAACAACAACAACAACAACAACAACAACAGTAACTACAACAATCAGAAGCAGCTATGCCAAAGGTGTGAAAAGTATCACTCGGGGTTCTGCACCAAATTTTGCAACAAGTGTAAAAGAAATGGTCATAGCGCGGTGAAGTGTGAGGTCTACGGACCAGGGGTTAACAGAACGAAAGGAACAAATGGTGTCGGAACGAGTAATGGTGGAGCAAGTAGTGTCGGAGCAAGTTATGCCAATGTAGTTTGTTATAAATGTGGAAAAACGGGCCACATTATTAGAAATTGCCCGAACCAGGAGAACAAGAATGGACAAGGCCGCGGAAGAGTTTTCAATATTAATGCGGCAGAGGCACAGGAAGACCCAGAGCTTGTTACGGGTACGTTTCTTATTGACAATAAATCTGCTTACGTTTTATTTGATTCGGGTGCGGATAGAAGCTATATGAGTAGAGATTTTTGTGCTAAATTAAGTTGTCCATTGACGCCTTTGGATAGTAAATTTTTACTCGAATTAGCAAATGGTAAATTAATTTCAGCAGATAATATATGTCAGAATCGAGAAATTAAACTGGTTAGCGAAACATTTAAGATTGACTTGATACCAGTAGAGTTAGGGAGTTTTGATGTGATAATCGGTATGGACTGGTTGAAAGAAGTGAAAGCAGAGATCATTTGTTACAAAAATGCAATTCACATTATACGAGAAAAAGGAAAACCCTTAATGGTGTACGGAGAAAAGGGCAATATGAAGCTACATCTTATTAGTAATTTGAAGGCACAAAAACTAATAAGAAAAGGTTGCTATTTTGTTCTAGCACACGTTGAGAAAGTACAAACTGAAGAAAAGAGCATCAATGATGTTCCCGTCGTAAAAGAATTTCCCGATGTATTTTCGAAAGAATTACCGGGATTACCCCCACATCTATCCGTTGAATTTCAAATAGATCTTGTACCAGGAGCTGCACCAATAGCTCGTGCTCCTTACAGACTCGCACCCAGCGAGATGAAAGAACTGCAAAGCCAATTACAAGAACTTTTAGAGCGTGGTTTCATTCAACCAAGCACATCACCGTGGGGAGCTCCTGTTTTGTTTGTCAAGAAGAAAGATGGTACATTCAGGTTGTGTATCGACTACCGAGAGTTGAACAAACTTACCATCAAGAACCGCTACCCACTACCGAGAATCGACGACTTATTTGATCAACTACAAGGCTCGTCTGTTTATTCAAAGATTGACTTACGTTCCGGGTATCATCAAATGCGGGTGAAAGAAGATGATATTCCAAAGACTGCTTTCAGAACACGTTACGGTCATTACGAGTTTATGGTCATGCTGTTTGGTTTAACTAATGCACCAGCTGTGTTCATGGACCTTATGAACCGAGTGTGTGGACCATACCTTGACAAGTTTGTCATTGTTTTCATTGATGACATACTTATTTACTCAAAGAATGACCAAGAACACGGTGAACATTTGAGAAAGGTGTTAGAAGTATTGAAGAAGGAAGAATTGTACGCTAAGTTTTCAAAGTGTGCATTTTGGTTGGAAGAAGTTCAATTCCTCGGTCACATAGTGAACAAAGAAGGTATTAAGGTGGATCCGGCAAAGATAGAAACTGTTGAAAAGTGGGAAACCCCGAAAACTCCGAAACACATACGCCAGTTTTTAGGACTAGCTGCTTACTACAGAAGGTTCATCCAAGACTTTTCCAGAATAGCAAAACCCTTGACTGCATTAACGCATAAAGGGAAGAAATTTGAATGGAAGGATGAACAAGAGAAAGCGTTTCAGTTATTGAAGAAAAAGCTAACTACGGCACCTATATTGTCATTGCCTGAAGGGAATGATGATTTTGTGATTTATTGTGACGCATCAAAGCAAGGTCTCGGTTGTGTATTAATGCAACGAACGAAAGTGATTGCTTATGCGTCTAGACAATTGAAGATTCACGAACAAAATTATACGACGCATGATTTGGAATTAGGCGCGGTTGTTTTTGCATTAAAGACTTGGAGGCACTACTTATATGGGGTCAAAAGTATTATATATACCGACCACAAACATCTTCAACACATATTTAATCAGAAACAACTGAATATGAGGTAGCATAGGTGGATTGAATTGTTGAATGATTATGACTTTGAGATTCGTTACCACCCGAGAAAGGCAAATGTGGTAGCCGACGCCTTGAGCAGGAAGGACAGAGAACCCATTCGAGTAAAATCTATGAATATAATGATTCACAATAACCTTACTACTCAAATAAAGGAGGCGCAACAAGGAGTTTTAAAAGAGGGAAATTTAAAGGATGAAATACCCAAAGGATCGGAGAAGCATCTTAATATTCGGGAAGACAGAACCCGGTATAGGGCTGAAAGGATTTGGGTACCAAAATTTGGAGATATGAGAGAAATGGTACTTAGAGAAGCTCATAAAACTAGATACTCAATACATCTTGGAACGGGGAAGATGTACAAGGATCTCAAGAAACATTTTTGGTGGCCGGGTATGAAAGACGATGTTGCTAAATACGTAGGAGAATGTTTGACGTGTTCTAAGGTCAAAACTGAGCATCAAAAACCATCAGGTCTACTTCAACAACCCGAAATCCCGGAATGGAAATGGAAAAACATTACCATGGATTTCATCACTAAATTGCCAAGGACTGCAAGTGGTTTTGATACTATTTGGGTAATAGTTGATCGTCTCACCAAATCAGCACACTTCCTGCCAATAAGAGAAGATGACAAGATGGAGAAGTTAGCACGACTGTATTTAAAGGAAATCGTCTCCAGACATGGAATACCAATCTCTATTATCTCTGATAGGGATGGCAGATTTATTTCAAGATTCTGGCAGACATTACAGCAAGCATTAGGAACTCGTCTAGACATGAGTACTGCCTATCATCCGCAAACTGATGGGCAGAGCGAAAGGACGATACAAACGCTTGAAGACATGCTACGAGCATGTGTTATTGATTTCGGAAACAGTTGGGATCGACATCTACCGTTAGCAGAATTTTCCTACAGCAGCAGCTACCATTCAAGCATTGAGATGGCGCCGTTTGAAGCACTTTATGGTAGAAAGTGCAGGTCTCCGATTTGTTGGAGTGAAGTGGGGGATAGACAGATTACGGGTCCGGAGATAATACAAGAAACTACTGAGAAGATCATCCAAATTCAACAACGGTTGAAAACTGCCCAAAGTCGACAAAAGAGCTACGCTGACATTAAAAGAAAAGATATAGAATTTGAAATTGGAGAGATGGTCATGCTTAAAGTGGCACCTTGGAAAGGTGTTGTTCGATTTGGTAAACGAGGGAAATTAAATCCAAGGTATATCGGACCATTCAAGATTATTGATCGTGTCGGACCAGTAGCTTACCGACTTGAGTTACCTCAACAACTCGCGGCTGTACATAACACTTTCCACGTCTCGAATTTGAAGAAATGTTTTGGTAAAGAAGATCTCACTATTCCGTTAGATGAAATCCAAATCAACGAAAACTTCAATTCATCGAAGAACCAGTCGAAATAATGGATCGTGAGGTTAAAAGACTTCAGCAAAATAAGATACCAATTGTTAAGGTTCGATGGAATGCTCGTAGAGGACCCGAGTTCACCTGGGAACGAGAAGATCAGATGAAGAATAAATACCCGCATTTATTTCCAGAAGATACGTCAACACCTCCAACTGCTTAAAATTTCGGGACGAAATTTATTTAACTGGTAGGTACTGTAGTGACCCGAACTTTTCATTGTTTATATATATTAAATGAAATTGATATTTACATGATTAAGTATTTCCAACATGTTAAGCAATCAAACTTATTAAGACTTGATTAATTGGAATAGGTTTCATATAGACAAATGACCACCCAAGTTGACCGGTGATTCACGAACGTTAAAACTGGTAAAAACTATACGATGATATATATATGGTTATATATATAGTTAACATGATTTTATTATAAGTATGTATCTCATTAGGTATTTTAACAATGAGTTATATACATAAAAATGAGACTATTAAATTAAGAAACTCGAAAACGATATATATAACGATTATCGGTATAACGTCTTACTAGGTACATATGAATCATATTAAGATATTGATACACTTGGTTAATTATGTTAAATGATAAGTAAATATATCATTAAGTGTATTAACAATGAACTACATATGTAAAAATAAGACTACTAACTTAATGATTTTGAAACGAGACATATATGTAACGATTATCGTTGTAACGACATTTAATGTATATAGATCATATTAAGAGACATTCGTACATCATAATATCATGATAATATAATAATTTAAAATCTAATTTGATATTATAAACATTGGGTTAACAACATTTAACAAGATCGTTAACCTAAAGGTTTCAAAACAACATTTACATGTAACGACTAACGATGACTTAACGACTCAGTTAAAATGTATATACATGTAGTGTTTTAATATGTATTCATACACTTTTGAAAGACTTCAAGACACTTATCAAAATACTTCTACTTAATAAAAATGCTTACAATTACATCCTCGTTCAGTTTCATCAACAAATCTACTCGTATGCACCCGTATTCGTACTCGTACAATACAAAGATTTTAGATGTATGTACTATTGGTATATACACTCCAATGATCAGCTATTAGCAGCCCATGTGAGTCACCTAACACATGTGGAAACCATCATTTGGAAACTAGCATGAAATATCTCATAAAATTACAAAAATATGAGTAATCATTCATGACTTATTTACATGAAAACAAAATTACATATCCTTTATATCTAATCCATACACCAATGACCAAAAACACCTACAAACACTTTCATTCTTTAATTTTATTCATCTAATTGATCTCTCTCAAGTTTTATCTTCAAGTTCTAAGTGTTCTTCATAAATTCCAAAAGTTCTAGCTTCATAAAATCAAGAATACTTCCAAGATTGCAAGTTTACTTCCAAGTTTTCTAAATCCATTCCAAGTAATCATCCAAGATCAAGAAACATTTGTTAATTACAGTAGGTTATCTTTCTAATACAAGGTAATAATCATATTCAAACTTTAATTCAATTTCTATAGCTATAACAATCTTATTTCGAGTGAAAATCTTACTTGAAATTGTTTTCGTGTCATGATTCTGCTTCAAGAACTTTCAAGCCATCCAAGGATCCTTTGAAGCTAGATCCATTTTTCTCATTTCCAGTAGGTTTATCCAAGGAACTTGAGGTAGTAATGATGTTCATAACATCATTCAATTCATACATAAAAAAGCTGTCTTATTCAACGTTATAAACTTGTAATCACTAGAACATAGTTTAGTTAATTCTAAACTTGTTTGCAAATAAAGTTAATCCTTCTAACTAGACTTTTAAAATCAACTAAACACATTTTCTATATCTATATGATATACTAACTTAATGATTTAAAACCCGGAAACACGATAAACACCATAAAACTGGATATACGCCGTCGTAGTAAAACCGGGGGTTGTTTTGGTTGGGATAATTAAAAGCTAAGAAGAACTTTGATTTAAAAGCTATACTTCTGGAAAAATTATTTTCTTATGAACATGAAACTATATCCAAAAATCATGGTTAAACTTAAAGTGAAAGTATGTTTTTCAAAATGGTCATCAAGATGTCGTTCTTTCGACAGAAATGACTACCTCTTTCAAAAATGACTTGTAACTTGTATTTCCGACTATAAACTTATACTTTTTATATTTAGATTCATAAAGTTAAGTTCAATACGAAACCGTGGCCACTGGAATCACTCAAAACGGATTAGAAACGAAGAAATGGCGAGTAAAACAAGATTGATAAAAACTACTCATTTTACCTACGTGAAAGTTAGTAATAAATCTATTCCAACCATAACCTAATCAACTTATATTGTATATTATGTAATCTTGAGATACCATTGACACGTATACAATGTTTTGACTTATCATGTCGACCCATCTATATATATATATATATATATATATATATATATATATATATATATATATATATATATATATATATATATATATATATATATATATATATATATATATATATATATATATATATATATATATTGCGGAACAACCATAGACACTCTATATGTGAATGTTGGAGTTAGCTATACAGGGTTGAGGTTGATTCCAAAATATATATATAGTTTGAGTTGTGATCAATACTGAGATACGTATACACTGGGTCGTGGATTGATTCAAGATAATATTTATCGATTTATTTCTGTACATCTAACTGTGGACAACTAGTTGTAGGTTACTAACGAGGACAGCTGACTTAATAAACTTAAAACATCAAAATGTATTAAAAGTATTGTAAATATATTTTGAACATACTTTGATATATATGTATATATTGTTATAGGTTCGTGAATCAACCAGTGGCCAAGTCTTACTTTCCGACGAAGTAAAAATCTGTGAAAGTGAGTTATAGTCCCACTTTTAAAATCTAATATTTTTGGGATGAGAATACATGCAGGTTTTATAAATGATTTACAAAATATACACAAGTACGTGAAACTACATTCTATGGTTGAATTATCGAAATCGAATATGCCCCTTTTTATTAAGTCTGGTAATCTAAGAATTAGGGAACATACACCCTAATTGACGCGAATCTTAAAGATAGATCTATTGGGCCTAACAAACCCCATCCAAAGTACCGGATGCTTTAGTACTTCGAAATTTATATCATATCCGAAGGGTGTCCCGGAATGATGGGGATATTCTTATATATGAATCTTGTTAATGTCGGTTACCAGGTGTTCACCATATGAATGATTTTTATCTCTATGTATGTGATGTATATTGAAATATGAAATCTTGTGGTCTATTGTTACGATTTGATATATATAGGTTAAACCTATAACTCACCAACATTTTTGTTGACGTTTAAAGCATGTTTATTCTCAGGTGAATACTAAGAGCTTCCGCTGTTGCATACTAAAATAAGGACAAGATTTGGAGTCCATGTTTGTATGATATTGTGTAAAAACTGCATTCAAGAAACTGATTTCGATGTAACATATTTGTATTGTAAACCATTATGTAATGGTCGTGTGTAAACAGGATATTTTAGATTATCATTATTTGATAATCTACGTAAAGCTTTTTAAACCTTTATTTATGAAATAAAGGTTATAGTTTGTTTTAAAAATGAATGCAGTCTTTGAAAAAAAAAACGTCTCATATAGAGGTCAAAACCTCGCAACGAAATCAATTAATATGGAACGTTTTTAATCAATAAGAACGGGACATTTCACTTTAAGTGATAATCTAGCATTAATTTCCATAGGTGTGTCTAATGCCTTAGCACTTACCAAAACTTTAAGTGTATTACTTAGGTTGATTTATGAGTGCTATCTTATCGTCACTTTGATTCAAGAGTTGAGTAAGACTTTTAGAACACTCATCATACTTACATCAATCTCATTGCGTGTAAGTTTAAGACTCAAGACAAAGAGTTTGAATAAACATTTGTGTGGGATAAGGTTTTCTAATTCTTTAACGTATAAAAGGTTAGTGAAACTTTTCCATTTCACTAATACGCTCTAGGTGTTCGTTTGACACAAACCTAATCCTAGTTTAGAAATTAAAACCATGGATTATTCTTAAAGTTTTCTAACCTCAAAGATTAAGTATCATCCTTCCTAATATGCCTAAGTGTGTTTTAGACATTTGACAATTCAAATAACGCTTATGCGTTTAACTAACAATTATTATCAATGACGTCTTTTAGTGATAATCTATTTTTACACCAATCGTATTAGAACATCACAAATTATCAATGTAAACTTAATATTATATCCAAAGGATGCAATATAAGATATTGAAATTTTCAAAACCATAGTCGAACATTAAACTTTAAAAGTTATTTTTGAACAAGAAGGTTGTTTGAGATTTCTAGCCATTTTCTTTACATTTTTCTTTTTGATTTTTATGACTAGTTAAGTGAACTTCTAATAACTACTACTCTAGCAATTTGGACAAGAGTAATATCATTTTCCTTTTTGTTGGTGTTGTAGTTTAAGTGTAAGCCTAAAATGAGTTCTATCATCACACATGTGTTTCATTAAGCATAGATGATAGAAATCATATATTATCCCATACTCTACAACCATTTAATAATATTGCAAACTCATACCACAAATTTGAACTTAGCACATCTACACTACACCTAAAGATGAGTTTTAGACTACAAACTTAGGATCTAATTTTCTCCTATTGATGTCTCCTACAATTTGTTTGACAAGATTTCTTTTTGTGATTTTGTCGAATATTCTCACCCTAACTCATCTTTGTACCTTTCTCGAATGATAAACTTTTATTCTATTTAGACAAGTTTATACTTTAACATTTAGCAAATCAAATTCATGTCTTTTATAGCCAAGTGTTGGTTTATCATTTGATATCTTTAACTTTGAAAATCACTTTACTATATCACCACTTTTTTGTCATTTTTGAAGAAATATAATTATTTTTCTTAATCTAGTGATTTTAGTTTTAAATTAGTATTGCCACTAAGTAACCTTTTGTTTGACTATATGAGTTTCGAGAATACTTATTGAGATGCTTAGAGTCTAATTTTAGATATTATGTTCATCACTTAAGGCTCTAAGATGTGTGACAATGTACGTATAACATGTAAGATTAATTAATCAAGCACACATTAAGCAATAACTCATGTCATTTTTCATACAAGGATTCAAGGCACAAATAATTTCAATTATTACATACATTCCATTGACCTAAGTTTTATGACAAGTTTCAAGGTGCTTCTATTGTATACACTATAGTTGTGATTTTGACCCAACCCCACATTTTTCTTTACATATTTTATTTTTCAAAAATTAACTTAGTTTATTAAAAAAAAATGTTTCATTATTCAAGCTTTTCTATTTCAATTATAGTTTTGTTAATTATCACAACATTTAGAGTACACAAATATTAAATAGACTAGAAATAAGCAAGCTTACCTCACCATGTGGTGGTATTTTTCCGCAAAGTAGTGGATGTAAGTTTGAACATTCGGGTTCGATCCTTGACTCCACAACACACAAGTGTCATGAAGTTGCTTCTTATATGAAAATTTTCATCGTGATTCAAGACTAACTCATCTAAAATCTCTTTTGCGTTCTCCAAACAAGTAGAGCTTAGTTGCAAGATCTTTGACTCGGGTTTTTACATAAAGTAGTTTTTAGACACGACAAAAACGTTTTTTGAGCAAAGATTATAGCAACTGCTCTGATACCAATTGTAAGTAACTAGATGGGGGGTGAATAGTTACTTAGTGGTTTCTTAAAACTTTTTCAAAATATTTGACAATTAAAACATAAGTTTTAAGTGTGGAAGTGTTTGTGTTTGTTAATGCAAGTATGTAATGAATGTAAGTGCACAAACACAATGATTTATAGTGGTTCGGGAGAATGTTAACTAATCCTCCTTAATCCACTCTCCGATTCACTAATCGGGAGTTAGCTTCACTAAGAATTTCTTCAAACCTGGTAGAGATCCGTTTACACCAAATGATCTTCAATAAGCCACACCAACACTACTTCTAGATCACACTCTTCTTCACCTTGGACAAGTAACAATTTCTCAATGGAAATATGAAGAGTTTCCTAGTTCCCTTTAAGGAAGAAGGATCACTAGATAAGATGATGTTCTTATCACAAGATCAATTCTACTAACTCAATCTCTCATAGTTCTTCAATAATTCACATCAACCTTACTTAGATCAAACTTGTCTTTACTTTGGACAAGCATTAAATCCCAATGGAATTAATCAACTTCCTAGATCTCTTTAAGGAAGTGGAATCACTAAGTAAGATGGTGTTTCCTATCACAATAACTATTTAACTTCCTTGACCCCCTAAGAGAAGTATCTCACAAAGCAAACTTAAAGATACAAATGATAAGCATAAGCCATAAAGTTTACAATGTAATTCTACTTAGAGTAAGTAGAATCCCTCTTTCTCTCTTATAACCTCTCTATAGATATGTGCATAAGTAGAATCTCTCTTTCTCTCTTATAACCTCTCTATAGATATGTGCTTGAGGCTTTAGAGATCCGTTGATATGACTTTGAAAGAATGTGGGAAAGAGGTTGTCTTCTAGTTTGGCAAAGTGGTGTATTTATATTTCAAGAAAATCTTGACAGACAAAACTGCGGATGATCCACGTCGACCGTGAAATCAACCACGGAGCCTTCTGTCAGTTTTTCAATATATCTGTTGGAGCTCCTTTTTCTTTGAACTATTGGCTTCTTTACCCAATATAGAGCTTTCAAAAGATGCTTAATACACCTAGAAGTTAACTCCATTACCTCTTTGATCTTGGACATATGCATGGAGGTTGACATGTGCTAGCTAAAGAGGAAAGTACAATGTCCTTAACCATTGTCATTGATTTCCTAAAAAGGTAAATGAAGATTTTTATCCCTTGACAAACCACTAGCATCCAAACTTCATTACTCAAATCTTTAAACCCTTGTCTTCTTCTTTGATGGAAGTATCTTGCTTCATTGGTGCTTGTTACAAGTCAATTGGATTTGTTTGAATTTAGTTGGGAATGCTTTGACTAGTTGCATTAATCATAAAGAGATAAACTATTACATTCCAAACCTCATATCCCATGCCACAACACTCCAATTTTAATTTCTCAAGTCTTCTCTATTTTGTCAACTTATGAGTGGAAGTATCTATCTTCATTGGTGGCTTGCAATATGTCAAAGATGACCATTTTAACACTAGTGAAGAATTCTTGAAGTTACACTAATCTTTCAAGTTAATTATACTTAACCATGTAAGTATAGTTTCAAGGGTTAAGTGTAGATCATCTCTTTAGTTGGGACTTAATGACCATCTTAATCATGTCTACATTTATTTTAGATTTAAAAAGAACGACTTGCACAAGGACATTTAGCAACACTTATGTGTTTAACATTAATCACAGCTAAATTGTCATTAGGACGTCATTAGTTGTGATTAACCAAGATTAGCGTTTTAGTGACCAAAACTCATTTGGATATGATGGAGGCAACTATTCTAAGCATGTTGAAATATGTTTAGTAAATTATAGATGCCCCAAAGTAGTCAAACATTTTTTGATCAAAAAATTCGGACAGAGAGAACTGTGGTCGACCCACGGTTGACCGTGGAGTCGACCGTGGACCTTGGTTCATAGAACCAAGGTACAGGGCATCCCATGGTCTGACATGCGGTCGACCGTGGACCCATCCGTGCTCCTTCAGGGTTTTTCAAATGACTCTTTTGACTTAATTATATTGTGTATTAGTCGTTTGCTAGAGATTGTGTAGGATTGTGAACTTGTGTTGTTTTATACGTTGTTAAAGGACACAAGACTTGGTGTCATCATCAAAACAAAGTGGTTAATATTTAAATATTATTATTGGATCACTAACCAACATCGAGATGACATGGTGAAGAAAAACGTCGTGTTAGATTCGACCCTAAAATCAAAACTATGATAGTTATAACTTTGTGTAATCATGTCTTTTAAATGATTAAGAGAAAACCAACTACTGCAGCTGTTTTAGACTATCTTGACATCACTTATGATGGGAAAGATGATTTCAGGCAAAACAAGATCATTGCTTTGAAAAGGGAATATGAGCTCGTTTTTGCTTACAAGAATGAGACTTTGAAACAAACCTTTATCAGATTTAACTAGTCCGGGTCCGGCCTGCGCGATGCGGCGTGGGTTTTCGGCATGCGTATTCATATTTAACGTACCTTTATGTATTTACAGAAGGGAAAACGACCCACGTGTTAAGCGCCGTTGTAGGTGTCGTAATTTTTAGTGTTTTTTAAAATCTGTCCGGATCGAACGTAGTTAGTTTCGTTTTGTTGATAAAATTATTTCGAGTCTAACGGTGCTGTTGAAAAAATTTATTTCGTGGCGAGCAGGAAGATACGGGATGTCGTTGTGTTTAGCATTTTTTTTAAAAAGTGTCCGTTTCGAACGTACTTTTATTCGTTTTGTTCATAAAATTATTTCGAGTATGACGCTGGTGTCGAAAAATTTTAACTCGCGGCGAGCGGTAAGATACAGGTTATCGTTGTGTTAGCGTTTTTTTAAAAAGTGTCGGTTTTGAATGTAGTAAGTTTCGTTTTGTTCATAAAAATATTTCGAGTTTAACGGTGTGGTCGGTGAAATTTAAATCGGAGCGAGGAGGAAGATACGGGCTGTCGAAGTGTTTGGGTGGGGTTTTTATTTTAATTGAGAGAATTTACGGTTTACCCCTGGAGGTCAGGGTAGTTTTTGTAAGTTGGTTATAGTTGAGGGGGGGGTTTACAGTTTTTTGTGTGAAATTTTGGGTCAATGTAGTTTTGACCACTTTTTTAATTGGGGTGGTTACCAAACGACAAGGATCCTCACCCTTTTAGTATATAAAGGTTAATTTTCTGTTAACTTCCTTAAAGTTACGTACACATATTTTAAAGCAAAAAACCTTCGTTGACCAACTTGTACCTATCATCGCTATTATCGTTAATATAATGCAAAAAAGTAACACTAAACTACGTCGATTTTGATCAATTTGACCGACTTTTGATCGATTTTAACCGAATCTTTGATATTTGATCGCCGTTGACCTGACCTTTTCCGCATTTGACCCAACTTTTGACCGTTGACCAATTTATTAGACGACGGGATGAGGTTGAGACGGGCTAGTCACCAGAACGTCGCAACGGACGTAACAGACGTCGCTTATAACAGTGCTTGTTAGGTACTCTCTTCATCTAAGAATTATTGTCTGAGTTGACATTTTGTTCGATTCATGATATTTCTGTGAGTTGTTAATTATGCTTTTAATTAAATGAGTTAATTTAAGTAAAAAAAAGTTATTATAAAGAGTGATTAGTAAATTTGTTTGTATATAAAATGTTACATTTCTAATTACAAAAAGGGTTTGATTGAAAATTAAGTGGATCTTTATTCTTTATTGTTATTTAAAATAATAGACAATATGTTTAGAACAAACTAAAAAAAATAAGGTACATAGTCTTTTTGGATAAGGGATTAGTATTTTTTTAAAAAAATACTTTATTCGTTTCATATTAATAGCTCAGTATTTCATTTTAAGATGTCTCATATTAATAGTGTACATCTATAAAAATAGAAAAGAATAAAAAATTTAAGTTCTATTATACCTTTAATATACGTGGATAAGAATTAAAGAAGAAAGAAAAGATAAAGATAAAATTGAAAAGTAAACTCTACTTTTATCACATTTTTATAAAGGTGGTAATATAAACATTTTTAATTCATTGACAATAAAATATGCATCATGTTGTACTGTACAATCTGTTAATACATGTACATAATATAAATGAGATAAAAATGCATTTTCATAAACTGTGTGTTAATAGTGGCTATTGACGATTCCCAAATTAGAATTAGAAAGAGTGCCAAAATCAAGAAACAAACCCTAGAATTCTACACCCGCTCATCATCATCATTCTTCCGTCATCATCTTCCGATCATCATCTTATACAAAAACGTATCAATTATCTTCAATCAACGCTTCATTCGATCATCATCCTATACAAAAACTATCAGTTATCTTCAATCAACGCTTCAATTCGACCTAATCGTTCATGAATTTCAATTAATCCAACTAATAATGTCACAAAACGAAAAAACTGCTTTGATCAACTCACCGACAAGCTCACGATCGGTAACGGAAACGGTTAATGGATCTCATCATTTTGTTATACAAGGTTACTCGTTAGCTAAAGGTATGGGAATCGGAAAACATATCGCTAGTGATAATTTTACTGTTGGTGGATATCAATGGGCTATATACTTTTATCCTGATGGAAAAAATCCTGAAGATAATTCGACGTATGTTTCGGTGTTTATTGCGCTTGCCAGTGAGGGTACGGATGTTAGGGCGTTGTTTGAGTTGACTTTGGTTGACCAGAGTGGGAAGGATAAACATAAAGTTCATAGTCATTTTGATCGGTCGTTGGAGAGCGGTCCGTATACGTTGAAATACCGTGGCAGTATGTGGTACGTTATATGGTTGTTTCAGGCATTGGCTATATAGTTAATTGTTGATTTGTAAAATTGTATGTTGATAGGTAAATATTATTTAGTTATATACATTGAATTTAGGGTCCCCTGCATTAGTTCAACAATTGTCAGATGTTATTATGTTAGATAAAGATGAAATACTTAATTATGTGTGTGATCTTTAAGTAAACTCTGTCGTTACTTGTTTTAGATATTGGCTGTTCTGAGTCATGTCTTGAGTAAATATTACATGTGTGAATGTTCTATTTGTAGTTATCATTACAACGAAACAACATTGAAGGGAGTCGTTTCTCTAATAATGTGATATCAAACATCTTATGAAACAAGAGTTTTGAAATTTTAGTGTTTGGAATGCAAACATGGTTCAAGTGTGAAGAATTTAGAAGCATACATTCATTGCTTTTAGATGTTCATAATCTTATAAGGATCTGTATTGTATTAAGTGAAGCTTTTGTTGGTTGGGATTGTAAGCACGAGAGTCCATTATGTAGTTTGAATTATGCCATTAGTAATTATTTGAGTAATTATTCTTTGCATTGTAGTTATCAACATTAAGTTAGTGTTATGAAACAACATTCATGTAGCTAGATTCTTCTGAATTTTGGCAATATTCTAGAAGGTTCCACGTTAAGAATAAAAAAAGCTCTAGTTTGTTTAGCAGTTTTTGATGGTTGGTTGGTTGAAACAAAAATGACTTGCTTGGATCTTGTGAATCTTCCAAGTCTCAAATATTCTTGATCAGACGGAGAATGTGCCTGAGTTATACATAGAATATGCCTAAGAGATAGTGTATAATTGTCACAAGGAGGTTTGGCTGCTTAAAATAGTCGTAATATGTAAACGATCTGATTACTTTTTGTTGTTAAGATAAGCTGATGGATTAGGATGGTGTTGGATGAGGGCCAGAAATGTTTCATATTTTCTGTTAAGATCAACTTCATTGAACTTGCCCCTCTAAACTTAGTCAGAGTCACATAGTGCAATTTTAATGCCAGAGTTTGACTGTGTTTGGTTTCTTTGGGTGCTTAGTTCATTTGTTGGTACATTTCTCTACTCCTCTACCACTTATTATAAAATAAAGGTTAAAAGTTTTAAAATTTCAGCCAATCACATATTTAAAATAGGAAAATCCATTTTACAAATTAACAAGGATACAAGATTGTGATCTTAGTTAAATATGGAAGTGTATGGGCTCTAGAATAGCCTCCCAGTTAGGAAATCGTAACACATTGGCGTACAAGATAATCTGGCATTGTGTCAGTAGCATACACTTGGCAACATTAGCTGCGAAAGCATTACTAAAAAAATATATGGCTCCATAACACGATAGTGTCACATGTCAAAAGCAAGCACGTTGTTACATCAGTTACAAAACGTTACCAAAAATCTCGTTTTACTCTAGAAACTAACACATTAACATGTTACTAAAGAAATCCTGGATGCCTCATATATCATATATAGTACTATATACTATATACTATTAGTTTTCACACATAATATTATGATTTTTAAAATAAATTTGAAGATCAAAAGTTTGTCCTCAAATTGATCTTGGCTGCATTCGTCTCTCAGTTAGTAGCTAGGATGGTTAGGTTTCCCCTTGCTCTAGGTAGGCAAAACATTTACGGTTCTGTTAGAAATAGCCTCTCAACAAGTCATAAGAGAAAGACATTCTATCGAGACTTCCCTCCAAGTTTCTTGTGAAGCTAACGATCATTGGTAACCATGTGAGTTTTCTTTCTATATCAGTTGTTAGCAATTAGGAATATAGTAGATTCAAAAGCCCTGGCTATATTTAGTATAGAGGTGGTTTGTTCGTCTAACACACTTTCTGTGTGTATAATTCAATAAATTGGCCAGTAGATATATTATATGTGCCATAGACCTCATGTACTTATGTTTTGGAACTTTGGTTAGCATATATTAGATATGCCATAGACCTCATGTACATTGAATACACCTTGTAAGTAAGGGGATGCTGACTAGAAGTAGTGAGCATATAGTATATGCATGCACTTAACATATGACTTACGGAACTAACACATGATCTAACTGGAGAGATGTTATAATGTAAAAGTGCTCAAATAACCACCAAGGAGAAAGAATCAAGCAATACTAATTGTGCTTTTACAGATTCTGAGACAATTTTCAGTCCTTAAATCCATAGGCTGTGAATTTCTGTTACTCTTAACAAGAGTGCCACTTTTATTCTCTCTTGTGTTCATGATGACAATCTGAAATGTCTATTTATAAAGTAACTATTAAAGAGTCTGTTTTTTTGTAAATGCCTAATAAGCTCCCTGCTTATGCTAAAATTTGTTTTCTGCTTCCATTTCCGCGTTTGCTTTGTCAGGGGTTACAAGCGTTTCTACAGGCGAGCATTGCTAGAAACCTCAGACTATCTCAAGGATGACTGTTTGAGAATTAATTGTACAGTTGGAGTGGTAGTTTCTGCTGTGGAGTGTCCTAGGTTACATACGATTAAGGTACCGGATTCAGACATTGGATCACATTTTGGCATGTTGCTGGATAACATGGAAGGTTCTGATGTTGTTTTTAATGTGGCTGGAGAAAAATTTCATGCCCATAAGTTGGTGTTGGCTGCTCGATCCCCTGTATTTCGATCTGTTTTTTTCAGCCAAGATGGAGATGAGCATGATATTGATATTACTGACATGGAGCCAGAAGTCTTTAAGGTATGTAATATGTTTACTGTGATAGTCATGCAGCTGCTTCAGAGTTAAATGTATATGTGGCAATAGTGAGCTGTTTATATATATGGGTTTTGATTTTTTAAAAAGATTGTTCAAAGTTAATTTGTTTTGATTTTATATAGTGTAGTATGCATGCTCAAACATTTCTATAGCTATGTTTGTTATACACGCGCGCACACACACACACACATATTATATTCATGTTTATCATCACTCTTACTAGTCGAGTCGCGAGTTGACACCTACGCCGAGTACCAGAATTATACATTTGACCCCTTAAAAACGTGCCTATTTTGCTACATCTAGTCGAAAGTATAACCTATTCTGCCATATCTTGCCTGAGATAGATTAATATGTATTTGTTAGTTTGACTGTCGATCCAAATAATAATTTGCATGCTACTAATGATACATGAAGATATGGATCCTTTGTACTTCCCACGTGCACTGCTTACTGCTTAGTTTATAAACAAGGACCGAGATATGTGGTTTATGAAGAAACCTTTAAAGGATAGATTTATAAGATGTAAATCATAACCACCCAATTTCTGGCATATCATGTGTAATGTTGATTGATGAATAATAAACTTGCTGTCATATCATTCCTCCTGTTCTGATGCAAATTATGTCATATTTTCTGTCAAAGAATTTACTTTAACTTTTGATTTTTTTAAATTTTATTAATATATTAATATGGAACAGGCTATGCTACATTTCATCTACAGAGATGCAATAATGGAAGATGCATTAGTTTCATCCAGTTCTTCTTCAGGATCCTCTGTATCTGATTCCTTAATAGGCAAGTTATTAGCTGCTGCTGATAAGTATGATTTGACCAGACTTAGGCGAACGTGTGAGTCTCACCTTTGTAAAGATATATCTGTAAACTCGGTTGCTACAGTTCTGGCGCTGGCAGATCGTTATCATGCAAACGAACTGAAAGCTGTTTGCCTAAGATTTGCTGCTGAAAACCTTGCAGGTATGTTGTCCTTAACCTATGGTTATATTATTATTGCTTCTCAACTTTCTTTTGTCCTTCTGCTTTGTGTTTATAGTCATAGGTTGCAGTAACAATAAGTTTTAGCCTGTTAGGTGAAACTCTACTTTTTTTTTTTTTTTTTTTTTTTGAAAGGCAAGGTTAGTTGTTAGTTGTTAGACTCGAACCTGGGTCATTCTCGAATCCATGAAACATGGATACCAATGAAGCAAGGCCTCATTGGCAGGTGAAACTCTACTTTGCATCTTATTTTAATGTTTTGCTGTATTTCTCTCTATCCAGCCTATTATATGAAGATTTGAAGTGGTAGTTATGTGAATTAATTGCTTTGGTTGTTAGGGTGATTAGGACATGGAATGTAATTTGTTAACTATAGATGTCGGTGAGCAATAGCAAACAAATTAGAAGATGGGATCCTGATTTCACGAAGAAAACACAGAAAAAATTCTGGAGAATAAACGGTAAGTTGATCGATTAGTGATAGAATGAAGCTATGAAAGGAAGTCATTAAATACACTACGGTATCAATAAAATTCTGATTCAACTAGGGATTGTATAATATATGCCCTTAATGTTAGTGTCCACTCGATCAACTCACACTTACCTAATAATTGTAAAGTTGCACACATAAAACGTTAAAGTGAAGGTGGTATGGAAAGAAGTGTGTGTTTCATGTGATACATGGGCTTTGTCATTAAACCTTGGGTAAGTTGTTGGAGCTTTGTATTGATGTCTTCATGTGGACTATGATCATACATAATAATTATAGACTACATTATACAAAGTTTGGAACATCATTGCTACTTAGGCTTATGGGATAACTATTATTTCTCTTGAGAGACCAATCATAGGGCATGTAGTGGTAGGTACTAGCTAGGCATGTTTTGTTAAGTTGCACCTTTTTAGAGATTAAATAATGATCATCTAGTTCATTATTATAGTGTATTTATACTTTCTTGTTTGTTTGGTTTTATTTGCTATCTAGCTTCATGATTTTCATTGGTTATTATATGAAAATAAATAAACTTTAGTCAGAATTGCCATCTCTTAAAATCTTCCCTTTCTTTTTTCTATAAAAAAAGCTATGAGAGAGAACTTAAAATGATTCGTTAATCAATTTTTGCCTTTTTCCTGTCCATTTCTTTTCTCATCTTCAAAGTTATAATAATCTAGAGCATGCCCTTAGTCTTGTAACCTATATATAGAGGTAAACCTCTTAATGAAAACATAAACACGATCATATTTCGTTAATCAGCTTACAACAACAACAACAACAACAAAACCCAATACCACATAAGTGGTGTATGGGGGAGGTGAGATGTAGACAATCCTTCCCCTATCCGAAAATAAAGACAAGTCATTTCTCCACCCAGAGTGAAATACTCTCAAAAGTAGAGAAAGTCATCCCTCTCTCTATTCGACGGATAGAGAGATTGCTTCCGAGTGGACCTCCGGCCAATAAGTAGGAAAAAGTTTTTGAAAAAATAAAATTGAGACGCCATGAAAATGGTAAAATCAAATTTCCATGGGTTTTAAATCCTACCTGAAAATTTACTTTAGACTCTAAGAGTCAGTCAAGTCGGCAATAAATCGACGCTTGCTGTCGACTCAATACCTAGAGTCATACTATTAAACATGTTTAAGTTTTGTTATATTGAACAACAACAACAACAAAACCCAATACCACATAAGTGGTGTATGAGGGAAGTGAGATGTAGACAATCTTTTCTCTATCCGAGAATAAAGACAAGTCATTTCTCCACCTAGATTGAAAACACTCTCAAAAGTAGGGAAAGTCATCCCTTTCTCTATTCGACGGATAGAGAGATTGCTTCCTAGTGGACCTCCGGCCAATAAGTAGGAAAAAGTTTCTAAAAAAATTAAATTAAATTAAAAATAAAATTGAGACGCCATGAAAATGGTAAAATCAAATTTTCATGGGTTTTATATCCTGCCTGAAATTTAATTTAGGCTCTAAGAGTCAGTCAAGTCGCTAATAAATCGACGCTTGCTGTCGACTCAATAATTAGAGCCGTAAATCAGCTTACAAACAGCCTGTACCAGATTTCTCTCTACTGGTACCCCATCAAACTGTTTCACGTTCTGCTGTTTAAGATTAATGATCTATATCCTTTTTCTTGTTCATCTTTTTTCCTTTACCTGTTCCGTCCAAGATTCTTAGCTGAAGTTGTTTTGTGACTGTCAAGCATGCCTACTCTAAAAAATGTTCAAAAAAATAAATCGCACGTTAGACCTCGCTGTACAATTTCTTCCACATCCTCCTACTCGGCCTTGCTTGAACGTATAAGTTCACTACCACATTTCTTGTTGAAGGGCAATGTTAAAATAGTAAATAAGATAAGATATGTTTGGATACAGATCTTGGATTTTATCTACATAGGTATGATGCAGTTTTCGTGTTTTTTTGATACCCTTTTCTTTGCCTTTTATACATCAAAATAGAGGTTACCTCACTATGGGTTACCGTTAATGTCAAATTTTTGCAACAAATACTTTTCTTTCTTAGAATTGCATTTCGTTTTATATACGTTATGCAACTGAAATGCTTTTCTATGTTTGCATTGCAGCTGTTATGAGATCAGATGGATTTGAATATTTGAAAGACAAGTACCCCAGTTTGCAGTCTGAACTTTTGAAGACAGTTGCATGCTGTGAAGAAGATGAGTGTAGCAGCAGCAGTAGGAAACGGAGTGTTTGTGGTCAACTTTCAGATGGTGCAGATACAAATGGCAGGAGGGTTAGGCAAAGGACTACTATTGGAGGTTGGATCAAAGATGAATGAAACATCTTCAGGTAGCTGATTGTTAACATGATTCTGCAGATGATTCAATAATAAATAATAATAATAAAAAATGTAAAAAATGGTGTATTCGAATGTAACAAAGAGCTAGCTGTTAAAATGTAGATACGTGGCATGTCAATTTTACATAAAGTCGATGTTGTATGTACTATTGGAGGTGTACCAATGGTTCGGTCTGAATGTTGAAGGTACTACTGGTTGCATGTATTAGTCAGGTAGCGGTAGTAAAATCATTTGAGGTGACAGTAAGACCTTGTTGCAAACTAAAAGTGCATTGATGTGATTGCCTATGAAACAAGACGAATTTATGGGGTAGCCGGGAAGTGAGAATTAATCCCATTATAACAAAGTTCAAAAAAAAAAAAACCAACGGGGCTTTAAAATAGGCAATTGGCCAATTAGCACACTACTATATACTTGTACTACTATATCACTTCCAAATTAAGCAACAAGAATGCAATACATGTTTTTTACAACTATGACTTCTCTGACATTAGGACTTTTCGCAGAATGATATTTTTCACATATCAAATTATTTAGTGAATTGAATTCTGCTTGACTACTTTATACTCATGTAATGTGGGATAACGCTTAACAGATTATATTTCAGGATGAAGTCATGTCATGTGGGATAACGCTTAACAGATTATAAGGGATGAAGTCAGATTTGTTTGACCTAAACTTTTAGAAGGTCAGCATCTAAAAGTATCTATGCAGCAACTTGAATTCATGTTTCAAATTATTACTGATAGCAATTGTACACCATCTCCTCCGTCTCAATATGATTCTTTCGTATTACTTTTTTTTTTTTTTTTTTTTTTTTTTTTTTTTTTTTTTTTTTTTTTTTTTTTTTTCACAATGGTTATTTAAATTTTATATTCTAATATCTTTTATGACTCCCATTCATTTATTTCATAAAAATTTGGAAAACTAATTAAAAAACACTTTTTTAAAAACTCTTTAATACACTTTCTGAAATAAAATTGTCCATTTACACCGTTCGTTCGCGTTGGTTCGCATTATGCGTGCCAACTAGGGTTGTGCATGGTACAAAACCGGACAAACAAGTTCGGATTGGTTCTGTACCGAGTCCCAAATTGTAGAAAAAAGTCACACCGAGGACCGGACTATATATTATCGGCTCGGTTCGGTTATATTTGGTGTTTTTTCGGGTTTAGTTCGGCTCGGTCCGGACCGAAGACCAAAAATCCATAAAATTGTAGCCCAAGCACCGGACAGAAAAAGCTCGGTTCGATTCGGAATTAGTACGGTCTTCGGGTTTTTTCAGTTTTTCCGGTGCCATGCACACTCCTAGTGCCAACCCCCTTGTGATCGAGAATGGTTTTGAAATGAGTGGTTTTTACACTCGAAAGCTGCCTTCGCGGTGGTTCGCATTCGATGTGCACGAACACGAGTTGAACACAAAAATGGTTTTACTCTAGAAAAACTAAACTTGAGTGAACTTACGTCCGCGTTATGCGAATGCGAGCGTTTTCATTAGTTCACATAGGTTCTCTAAATATACGTGCAAAAATTCCATTATTTTTACTTAGGTTCGTGACCCATGGTTTTTAAAACTTCCAAAACCAAGCAAGCTCGATCCAGCACAAGCCAACACTCATGTTCTCTCACCCGTTCAATCTTGTTCACCCGTGCACGATAACACTCATCGATCTCGTTCAAATTATAACACAACCTCAACACGAACCAATCCCATTCGATTCATGTTCGGTCGATATTTTAATTTTAGTGGATTTAACGAGTGTTATTAGGCTGTATTTGAAGTTTGACCACTCAAAATAACTGACACAACGTATATTTTAGTGAGAGTATAATTAAATATATAAAACGGAATGTGACAAACTTTTAAAAAAATACTGCAAATCAATCACGAATTTAAAAAACATACAAGCATTAATAGAAGGCTAGAGATATATTAACTCGTATTTTTTGATAAATCTACCATTTGTTATAAATTAAATATTTGTACGGTACAAATACAAATGCATGATAATGGGTGATATATCAAAAATGCGAGTGGATATATCATTACCAGTAAAATATTTTATCTCTCAATTGTTTTGATTTATTGAAAATAAAAAATTAACATTTAGAAATAGAACGCCCTATAATAATTGGAGTATCGTGTACACTTTAAAATTGGATGTAGATAGTATATCAAAATTAGAGTCACAAATTTTATTCATTATGTAAGCTATTTAAATGCACTTACAATCATGTTTAATATGTTTGTACAATACAAGTACCTTATTCATTATATGAGTAAATTCATCAAATATACGAGTGCATTTTTGTAAGAAACCTCTATTAATCTTCGATTACTCGTTTTTAAAAGTAGTTCGTTACGATTTTTTAAAATCCGCTAAAACTGAATTTGTTGATCAAAGTTGGCTAAAGTCAAAATTGTTCAACATTTTAACATGAATTTAAACTAAAATTTGAAAGTGTTTGAACATGTTAAATGATTTTTGACAATTGTGTTAAATTTTATGTTTATGGTTTTCTTCTATATTTACGCATATAGTTTTAAAACTTAATATTTAAATGTGTAAAAAGTACAATCCGATCAATCCACGATTAAACTCCGAATTACTGATTACTCCTTCCAAAGTCTCAACTGATTGCAACCTTGGATTAGTAATTACCCATTTAATAGCACAATATGTCGTTCGGTGTCCACTTTAAGTTTTATTTGAGACATTGAAATCGATTATGATGAGAGAAAATGGATGTGTCATTCAGTGTCAATTTTTAGTGTCTATTATTATTTTTTATTATTTTTACATTTAACCAAATTAATTTTATGTTTATTTTTATTTTATTTATTCCTATAATGTAAAATTAATACATAAGTAAATATAAATATATATTACACTAATAGAAAATTAAATATTACATTAATAATAAAAATAATATTATAAAATACAATTACATAAATTAAAACTACGAATACATAAATAAATAAATTCATAAAATATGAATGCAAATTTTCTGAATCGTTTTATCATTCACGTATTCCTCATTACTACTCTCGTAATTAAGGTCGAAAATTATATTCTTAGACTACAACTCAATTCGTCTTGAGTGTATCATTACTTTTCCGAGTATTTCGGACCATTTATATTCGTGCTTAAGAAATACGAATACTTCCTAGTCTTCATCATAATAGGAAAACTTCGATGCCTCGCAATCAACGTTTTTTCTTAAATACATGAACAAGCTCGCTAAATCAAAGCCACTAACATCAATATCTTTCAGCGTATGTTTCGAACGACCTTAATATTTTTTCATGTTTCGATAAAAAGTCCACCGAAACGTACGTCAAACGTAATGATGCATGTAGCAATGAAGAAACTTAAAGTGTTTTAGAGTGTATAAATATGTTTAAGTGAGAGTGATTGTGTGAAAAAATATGAAATGGTTATGTGTTTATATAGGTTATGGAATAAAGTTTTATAGGAAAAAATTAAAACGCCAGAATACACCGTCGGTAACTCGATGGTGAGAAATTGATGCCGGCCAAGGACGCTGGCCCGGTGTCAATTTCTCTCTATCCCCTGTGTCGATTTTGTAGGATGTAAGATTTGACATATCTCACCTCGTGCTCTAAGAACCATATTACTCCTTATATACTAAAACACTCTCCAAGTATTGTCGTTTGAGTGGTGAAAACGACATCCACTCTTTTTTTGTTTGGTTTTTATCTTTTTGTCTTTTTATGGTTAAAAACAGCAACCAACTTTATACAACTTACAACCGATGGCAGAATTTGAACTGGGATTCAAATGGGGCGAGTGTAAAAATTTAATAAATTTTTCATTGTCAGCAGGGGTAATCACTAATAAAAACCTTATTTTTGAGTCAATTTTTTTTAGTATGCATTTGTAAAAAATCCGGACGGGGCGGTCACCCCCTCCGGCATACACTATCTTCCACCACTGCTTAGACCACATATAATGGGAGCGTTTGTCTCCCTTTGATGTGGCACCAACAAACGCCCCACAAACGTCTGTAGTGGGGCGTTGTGGTTAAAAACTTTTTAGCGTTTGTCAATGAAACATGGCCCGAGAGATAGACGTTTTTGTTTTTGTTTTTTTAAAATCTTTTTCCTACAATTTTCATTACTTATTAACCCAACCTTCAGTTATATTTTGTCACATCACCTACAAATGCCTTCAACAACCTTTCCCATTACAACCCTCATACTTAACACTTCACTAGCATAACCCAAAAAATAACCTCTCATCCACTCCATATCAACGTCACCATTATCTATGGTCTTAATATACCCCAGATCAAAACAACCACTACAAACTCTTTCCCTCTCTTTCAAATAACAAAATCACCACAAACTTTTAGCCTCCATTGCCTTCATTTCAGGACGATCTTGACTCCACCACCACCACCACCATTAAACGCAAAATCTTTTTACCAACACAACAAAACTAATCTCGCATCTGTCCGGCGAGTGACGCATTGTTGAACCTCTGATCCTCTGTCAGATATTGTTGATGGTGATAGTGAATTGCAACAGTGTAGCGGACGTGCTGGCCGGAGAAGAAGAGATTGAAAACGGTAACTGAAAATGAAAGGCGAAAAGAAGAGACTATATGTGGTCGTCGGAGGTGGTTGTCGAAATTGGTTAACGGAGGTGGTGGCCGAATGGTGGTCGAAGATGGTGTTTGAAGATTATAGGCGAGTTTTTAATTGAAAGAAAAATGGCGGGGATGAGTGAAAATGGTGAAGATAAATAAATTGAGGAAAATTTGAGGATGGGATGAGTTAAAGTAGCATATTATAAATTGAGGAAATGTCGTAGAAGATAAGATATAACTGTAACATCCCGCCTTTTTCCGTTTTCTTTTCCGTTATACTAATTTAAACTCCGTTACATGTCTATAACATCTCCCGTTAATACGCGTTTTAAAATATTCCGTTTAGGTATTTTCTGCACCCGACTACAAACTCGAGGGACTAAAATTGACACGGGGCAAACTAGTTGACTAGGTCACCTAGTCTACCCCAATCACCACCATTCAACCATCTCTCTCTCTCTCTCTTTCTCTCTAGCAAGAACACACCCAATTTCCAAATTCATTCAATCATCATCTAAATTCGATCTAGGAGGCTTACAACAAAATAAATTACATATTCGTGATCCTCTCTTCATCCTCTTCGTTTTGGTACCAACTTCATCTCGTTTGGGTAACATTTCTAAAACACTAGTTTTCTTTAAATTTGTGTTCTTGACTTAAAAGTATGTTAATTAGTGTCTATGGCTCATTGTGATGTCGTGTATGTAATTTGTATGCTCGATTTGTTGTTTTTGGTGTAACTAGTTCATTATGAAAATTTCTTGCTAAATCCTTGATTTTGGATGATCAAATGTTATTAGATTGTTAATGTGCATGTTTTAAAAGTGTTACTAGTATCATTAGCTTCATTTTGATGTATAGATTGATTAAAGAAACTTCATAAACGCGATTATTGATTTTGTGAACTTTTGGTTAGGGTTGACAACTCTTAAAACGAACTTTTGATGCGTTGAATGCTTGTTAATGTTATTGATAAGTGTTTAGTGGTATTACATGTTTCATTACCTTCAAAACGGCATATCATATGTATAAATTGGATTCCCGAAACTTAAATTACAATTGATAAACTTGAAACTTGAAAATAAACCTCTATTGATCACTTGACGGGATTTCGGTTATAGTATATGATGTTTTTGCTTGATGAAAAGTGCTTAGTTGCGTTCCTTGTCGAAAGAGCTTTCCGATGATATAAAATACATGTTCTAATTGTTTGTGGATCATAAAATGTGATTGTTTGTGTTTTGGTTCGTCCATTTGAGGAATACAGCAAACAGGGCCTGGGAACCGATCAGGACGCCGTCCAGATACTGGGGACGCCGTCCCACCTTTTGAACCTAGACGCCGTCTAGGATATCAGGACGACGTCCTACCCTTCATTGTGGGACGCCGTCTAGCCATTTGGGACGCCGTCCCATTGTACTAAAACTGGCTGTTTGGGTTGTCTTTTGACGTAAAAATGTTTGCTATGCTACGGACCTCCGATTAACATGAAACTTGGCCAACATGCTCATATATGATTATATAACTTAGAAAAATTGTCGGATACCCGACCCGACCCCGTTGACTTTGACTTTGACCAAGTTTGATTTTTAATCAAACTTAACCAAATGGTTGTGCAATCGTTCTAACATGCTTTTATACTTGTATCTTGCATGAAACATGACAACTTGATTCACATGCTACATTATTGAGTCGTAACGAGCCATAGGACTAATTGAACATCTTTGACCTATCGTGTTTACCGTTATTGATACAAACCTATTGTTTAGGTCAAGACTAGCATTGTTCTTTGCACACGTTTACTTGTCGAAGTACTTTACTACTCGTGCACTCAAGGTGAGATCATAGTCCCACTTTTACTCTTTTTGAACTTATATTTGGGATGAGAAAACATAAACGATTCTTTTGAACTAAGTGAACACAAGAACGGGAAAACAAACATTCTACATACGAGTTTAGAACAAAAATCCTCAATTCGATTATCATTAGTTACACTTGCCGGGTGTAAGCGAGAACTTATGTTATATGGCCATATGGGTTGACAACCCTCATCTTTGACGGTTCGCTACCGTCTACGGATGAAATATATTTTCGAGATTCAGTGTTTGTTCTAGCACTATGGATGGGGTATACAATGGATGGAATGTTAAGCTTTGATAATTGGGTGCTCGTGAAACAAACTTTTGGAATGTATTACTATTATTTCTTTGATGCAAATCTTGTGGTTCACTTGTACTTACTTACTTAAACCTATGATTTCACCAACGTTTTCGTTGACAGATTTCTATGTTTTTCTCAGGTCCTTGAACGATACATGATACATGCTTCCGCTCATTATTTTGATACTTGCATTGGATGTCGAGTATATATGCATACATGGAGCGTCTTTTGGATACTTTTAAATTGTGTCGCATAAGTTTCATTTGTACTTAAAACTTTGTATCGTAACTTGTGGTGGAACTATTCTTGTAAACTTGAACAACCTTTACATTTGAAATGAATGCGACATATCTTTTGGTCAAACGTTGTTTTAAAGACTTATGACCACGTAACGGGACCTAAGTAGACGGCGCCGTCAATGACGATTTGGTCGGGTCGCTACAGATGGTATCAGAGCGTTGGTTGTAGGGATTTAGAGTTCATTGGTGTCAACCTCGAGTCATAGGGTACATTGGTGAGTCTAGACTACAACCGGCATATAGACTTGAAGTAGGAATTACTTGACTACTTGTGCATTTATACTCGAACGCTTCTACTCATATCTACTCTTAGTTCATCTTAATCTCACGTTGTTTAATTTGATTGACGCGCCACCTTGACTATATGAAATGATGTCGAATGCACATATGAATCAGGGTAATATAATTTCCGGGATTATATTACGGTGACTCATATGAACGTTCCGACATTATGACATAAAGAATTTAAGGCGAGTCGAGGAAAAACTTCTCTTTATCTTTATTCTATATCACGGTTAGTATTATTGAGAATACTAATCAATGATATTCTTGTGTCTTGAAGGAACAATGGCTCCTCGTCGTGTACGCCGCAATGAAACTCCCGAACAAGCTCTCGAACGGATGATAGCTACCGCCGTAGATGCGGCCATGGCCGGTCACTCATCCAACAACAATAATAATAACAACCACAACAACAACAACAACAACAACAATGGAGCCGGAAACTCAAACGAGGGATGCTCATATAAAGCTTTCATGGGGTGCAAACCTCACACTTTTGATGGAACCGGGGGACCGGTCGTGCTCACCCGATGGTTTGAGCAAACGGAAGCCGTCTTTAGCATAAGCGGTTGTCGGGACCAAGACAAGGTCAAATACTCCACTCACACTTTCTCCGGAATTGCTCTAACATGGTGGAACACCTATGTTCAATCGGTGGGTACCGATGAAGCTCATGCCCTCTCTTGGGCCGATCTAAAGGAAAAGATGATTGTTGAATATTTTCCGCGCGAAGAAACCCGAAAGCTTGAGGAAGAACTAAGAGCTTTGAAAGCGGTCGGAAACGATCTTAAAGCTTATAATCAACGCTTCGCCGAACTATCCTTGATGTGTCCTAATCTTGTTAACCCCGAATCTCAAAGGATTGAGCTCTACATGCTCGGTCTTCCAAAAAGCATCAAACAAGGGGTGATGTCATCCAAACCCACTACTCATCAAGCCGCTATGAACATGGCTCGCCAACTAATTGAAACGGTTGACGAAATCGTAGTTCCGGCACCTAAGGCCGAGGATAAATCGGGCGGCAACAAAAGAAAGTGGGAACCCTCCCAATCAAGCAACAACAACTTTGCTAAGAAGCCTTACACCTCCGACGGCAAGAGGGGTTATGCCGGGAACCTACCTCTTTGCAACAAATGCAACAAACATCACTTTGGTGAATGTGGCAAGTTAATTTGCCACCGGTTCCAAGGAGTTGGTCATAAGGCCAACGATTGTAAAAGTGCCACTCCCGTTGCTCGAAAGTGGCCCAATGCACCAAAGACGGGCACTTGTTACGAATGTGGTCAAACAGGTCATTATAGAAATGCATGCCCAAAGAAGAAAGATAACCCCAACACGCGCGGCCGAGCTTTCAACATCAACACCGAGGAAGCCCGGGATGACACTGAACTAGTCACGGGTACGTTTCTTCTCAACAATTCTTATGTCTCTTGCTTATTCGATTCGGGTGCCGATAAATGCTTTGTATCCAAGACTTTGACTCATTCTTTTAGCACTCCACCTCTTCCATTAGATACCACTTATACCATTGAAGTGGCTAACGGGAAACTATTAAGTGCCGACACATATTACCGGGGGTGTACGTTAAACATTTTGGGTAAGGAATTTGAAATTGACTTGATACCCATGGAACTAGGAAGCTTTGATGTAATAATCGGTATGAATTGGTTAGTCAAAACGAAATCTCACATCCTTTGTGATCTTAACGCAATCCGAATTCCTATCGAGAATGGTGAACCTTTGATTGTTTATGGCGATAAGAGTTGCACCAGACTCAACCTCGTTTCGTGCCTTAAAGTTAGAAAACTGCTCCGTAAGGGTTGTTTTGCGATCCTTTCCCACGTTAAGAAAGTCGAGTCCGATGATAAGCATATCGATGATGTGCCAATTGTTAGTGACTATTCCGATGTATTTCCCGATGAATTGCCGGGTCTTCCACCTCATCGACCGGTTGAATTCCAAATCGATCTTATTCCGGGAGCCGCACCCGTAGCACGTGCACCATATAGACTCGCCCCATCCGAAATGCAAGAATTGCAAAGTCAAATCCAAGAACTACTTGATCGTGGTTTTATCCAACCTAGCCATTCACCTTGGGGCGCTCCGATTTTGTTTGTTAAAAAGAAAGACGGATCCCTACGAATGTGCATTGATTATCGGGAACTAAATAAATTGACGGTTAAGAACCGATATCCTCTTCCTCGCATCGATGACCTCTTTGATCAACTACAAGGGTCTTGTGTATATTCGAAAATCGATCTCCGCTCGGGTTATCATCAATTAAGGGTTAAGGGGGAAGATGTCTCCAAAACCGCTTTTCGAACTCGTTATGGTAGTTATGAATTCCTTGTCATGCCATTTGGTCTCACTAACGCACCGGCGGTGTTCATGGATCTTATGAACCGCGTGTGCAAACCGTATCTCGATAAATTCGTTATTGTGTTCATCGATGACATATTGATCTATTCTAAAAATGAAGAAGAGCACGAACAACATCTCCGACTTGTGCTTGAACTTTTAAGACAAGAACAACTCTATGCCAAATTCTCCAAGTGTGAATTTTGGTTAAAGGAAGTTCAATTTCTTGGTCATGTTGTAAGTGACCAAGGTATTAAAGTCGATCCAACGAAAATCGAAGCCATTAGCAAATGGGAGACTCCTACTACTCCTACTCACATTCGTCAATTCTTGGGTCTCGCCGGGTACTATCGTAGATTCATCGAAAATTTCTCTTTGGTTGCACGTCCTCTAACCGCATTGACTCACAAGGGAAAGAAATTCATTTGGGCGACCGAACATGAATCCGCATTCCAAATCTTGAAAACGAAGCTAACCACCGCTCCTATCTTGTCACTTCCCGAAGGCAATGATGACTTTGTTGTATATTGTGATGCCTCGAAACATGGTTTTGGGTGTGTATTGATGCAACGAACGAAAGTCATTGCTTATGCTTCTCGACAACTCAAAATTCATGAACGAAACTACACGACGCATGATCTCGAACTCGGAGCCGTCGTCTTTGCACTTAAAATGTGGAGACACTATCTTTATGGAACCAAGAGTACTATCTTTACCGACCACAAAAGTCTCCAACACATTTTCGATCAAAAGCAACTAAACATGAGACAACGACGGTGGATTGAAACTTTGAACGATTACGATTGCGAGCTTCGTTACCATCCCGGGAAGGCAAATGTAGTAGCCGATGCCTTAAGTCGAAAAGAAAGAGCGGTGCCTCTTCGTGTCCGAGCCTTAAACATCACCATCCACACAAACCTTAATAGCCAAATTCGGGTAGCCCAAGATGAGGCTCTCAAGGATGAAAACCTTTCACACGAGCTCTTAAACATTCTCGTCTCTCGATTCGAAATTAGGGAGACCGGACTCCGATATTACGCTGGAAGGATTTGGGTGCCTAGTTATGGGGACCTACGAAGCCTTATTTTAGATGAAGCCCATAAGTCACGATACTCGATTCACCCCGGTGCCAATAAGATGTACCACGACCTTAAACAACTATATTGGTGGCCGAACATCAAAAGGGACGTAGCTACTTATGTTTCCAAGTGTTTGACATGTTCCAAAGTCAAAGCCGAACACCAAAGACCGTCCGGATTACTTCAACAACCCGAGATCCCGCAATGGAAGTGGGAAAGGATAACGATGGATTTTATCACCAAGCTACCAAAAACGACGGGCGGTTATGATACCATTTGGGTTATTGTTGACCGTCTCACCAAATCCGCACACTTCCTGGCCATGAAAGAAACGGACAAAATGGAGAAACTTGCACAACTTTACATTAAGGAGATCGTAGCCCGACACGGTGTACCTTTATCGATTATCTCCGACCGAGATGGCCGTTTCGTTTCTAGATTTTGGCGTACTTTGCAAGAAGCGTTGGGAACGCGTTTAGACATGAGCACCGCATATCATCCTCAAACCGATGGACAAAGCGAACGCACAATTCAAACCTTAGAGGACATGTTACGAGCTTGCGTGGTTGATTTCGGAAAAGCTTGGGACAAGCACTTACCTCTCGCCGAGTTCTCTTACAATAATAGTTATCACGCGAGTATAAAGGCCGCACCTTTTGAAGCGCTATATGGCCGAAAATGTCGTTCACCTCTCTGTTGGGCCGAAGTAGGTGACGTACAAATCACCGGACCCGAACTCATTCATGAAACCACCGAGAAGATCGTTCAAATCCGAGATAGGCTTCGGACGGCCCGGAGTCGTCAAAAGTGCTATACCGACAAAAGACGCAACGACCTTGAATTTCAAGTCGGTGACCGCGTCATGTTAAAAGTCGCACCTTGGAAGGGTGTAATCCGCTTTGGGAAACGCGGGAAGCTAAATCCACGGTATATTGGTCCTTTCGAAATCTTGGAGCGTATTGGAACCGTTGCTTATCGTTTAAATCTTCCGCCTCAATTGAACTCCGTTCATCCTACCTTCCATGTATCTAACTTGAAAAAGTGTCTTGCCGAACCCGATATCATCATCCCTCTCGAGGAACTTACTATTGATGACAAACTTCATTTTGTGGAGGAACCGGTTGAAATTGTGGACACCTCCGTCAAGACATTGAAACAAAGCCGAATCCCGATTGTTAAAGTCCGTTGGAACGCCAAAAGGGGACCCGAGTTTACTTGGGAAAGACAAGATCAAATGCAAAGGAAGTATCCTCATCTATTTGTGAATTCAGAAACGCAAGATCTCGAGGAAGAAACAACGACTACTACGCCTACTTAAATTTCGGGACGAAATTTCTTTTAAGGAGTAGGTAATGTAACATCCCGCCTTTTTCCGTTTTCTTTTCCGTTATACTAATTTAAACTCCGTTACATGTCTATAACATCTCCCGTTAATACGCGTTTTAAAATATTCCGTTTAGGTATTTTCCGCACCCGACTACAAACTCGAGGGACTAAAATTGACACGGGGCAAACTAGTTGACTAGGTCACCTAGTCTACCCCAATCACCACCATTCAACCATCTCTCTCTCTCTCTCTCTCTCTCTTTCTCTCTAGCAAGAACACACCCAATTTCCAAATTCATTCAATCATCATCTAAATTCGATCTAGGAGGCTTACAACAAAATAAATTACATATTCGTGATCCTCTCTTCATCCTCTTCGTTTTGGTACCAACTTCATCTCGTTTGGGTAACATTTCTAAAACACTAGTTTTCTTTAAATTTGTGTTCTTGACTTAAAAGTATGTTAATTAGTGTCTATGGCTCATTGTGATGTCGTGTATGTAATTTGTATGCTCGATTTGTTGTTTTTGGTGTAACTAGTTCATTATGAAAATTTCTTGCTAAATCCTTGATTTTGGATGATCAAATGTTATTAGATTGTTAATGTGCATGTTTTAAAAGTGTTACTAGTATCATTAGCTTCATTTTGATGTATAGATTGATTAAAGAAACTTCATAAACGCGATTATTGATTTTGTGAACTTTTGGTTAGGGTTGACAACTCTTAAAACGAACTTTTGATGCGTTTAATGCTTGTTAATGTTATTGATAAGTGTTTAGTGGTATTACATGTTTCATTACCTTCAAAACGGCATATCATATGTATAAATTGGATTCCCGAAACTTAAATTACAATTGATAAACTTGAAACTTGAAAATAAACCTCTATTGATCACTTGACGGGATTTCGGTTATAGTATATGATGTTTTTGCTTGATGAAAAGTGCTTAGTTGCGTTCCTTGTCGAAAGAGCTTTCCGATGATATAAAATACATGTTCTAATTGTTTGTGGATCATAAAATGTGATTGTTTGTGTTTTGGTTCGTCCATTTGAGGAATACAGCAAACAGGGCCTGGGAACCGATCAGGACGCCGTCCAGATACTGGGGACGCCGTCCCACCTTTTGAACCTAGACGCCGTCTAGGATATCAGGACGACGTCCCACCCTTCATTGTGGGACGCCGTCTAGCCATTTGGGACGCCGTCCCATTGTACTAAAACTGGCTGTTTGGGTTGTCTTTTGACGTAAAAATGTTTGCTATGCTACGGACCTCCGATTAACATGAAACTTGGCCAACATGCTCATATATGATTATATAACTTAGAAAAATTGTCGGATACCCGACCCGACCCCGTTGACTTTGACTTTGACCAAGTTTGATTTTTAATCAAACTTAACCAAATGGTTGTGCAATCGTTCTAACATGCTTTTATACTTGTATCTTGCATGAAACATGACAACTTGATTCACATGCTACATTATTGAGTCGTAACGAGCCATAGGACTAATTGAACATCTTTGACCTATCGTGTTTACCGTTATTGATACAAACCTATTGTTTAGGTCAAGACTAGCATTGTTCTTTGCACACGTTTACTTGTCGAAGTACTTTACTACTCGTGCACTCAAGGTGAGATCATAGTCCCACTTTTACTCTTTTTGAACTTATATTTGGGATGAGAAAACATAAACGATTCTTTTGAACTAAGTGAACACAAGAACGGGAAAACAAACATTCTACATACGAGTTTAGAACAAAAATCCTCAATTCGATTATCATTAGTTACACTTGCCGGGTGTAAGCGAGAACTTATGTTATATGGCCATATGGGTTGACAACCCTCATCTTTGACGGTTCGCTACCGTCTACGGATGAAATATATTTTCGAGATTCAGTGTTTGTTCTAGCACTATGGATGGGGTATACAATGGATGGAATGTTAAGCTTTGATAATTGGGTGCTCGTGAAACAAACTTTTGGAATGTATTACTATTATTTCTTTGATGCAAATCTTGTGGTTCACTTGTACTTACTTACTTAAACCTATGATTTCACCAACGTTTTCGTTGACAGATTTCTATGTTTTTCTCAGGTCCTTGAACGATACATGATACATGCTTCCGCTCATTATTTTGATACTTGCATTGGATGTCGAGTATATATGCATACATGGAGCGTCTTTTGGATACTTTTAAATTGTGTCGCATAAATTTCATTTGTACTTAAAACTTTGTATCGTAACTTGTGGTGGAACTATTCTTGTAAACTTGAACAACCTTTACATTTGAAATGAATGCGACATATCTTTTGGTCAAACGTTGTTTTAAAGACTTATGACCACGTAACGGGACCTAAGTAGACGGCGCCGTCAATGACGATTTGGTCGGGTCGCTACAATAACAACCCTCATTTTTCCTTCATGAAATGACAGAAATGCTCTTAGGGTTCATCGTTTGTTTGTACATTATAACTAGGATTGTTATCCGGATATAATAAATAAAGTAATTAATACTAAAGCCCTAATATTATTTAAAACCCAAAACCTAACCCTACCTATTAACTACTAAACCCTAATCCCATTTCATATTGAATATTAAACCCTAACCCTAATACTAAATAAATAATATAAACAATGTGTCATAAATTAAAATGTGACAATATTTATGAGATTCAAACAAATAAGAATATATATATACTAAATGGAACCAACTAAAATTTATAAAGGTTAGGGACTAATATTTAAATAAAATGTAACCCTAATATTAGTAATATTAATAATAATAAAAAAAATTATATAATATATATAAATAAACTAATGCCGTATATATATATATATATATATATATATATATATATATATATATATATATATATATATAGGGGCAGGATCAATGGGGAAGTAACCAATCGGGGGAAGCAAAAAAATTTTTTTTCGTTTTTTTTTGAAATTTTTTTTCCGGCATCAAGATCACACGAAAATATGAACATTTAGAAGAGACACTTCGTGATGAATGTTATTATTTAGGCGGGAAAACGATCGACAAAAATAACATTCAAAATAATATTGTGCGTGAAGAATATGAAGTTTTTTTTTCATGTTTTGTGAAGTAAAATTTAGCCCGATTTAGAGTTTAGGGTTTAGGGTTTAGGGTTTGGTGTTTTGGGTTTATTCCATAAACACCAAACCCTAAACCCTAAACCCTAAACTCTAAACCGTTCGTGTTAAAAACTCAATCTAAATCCTAAATCTAAACCCTAAATCTAAACCCTAAACCCTAAATTTCTAAACCCTAATATCTAAACCCTATAAACCCTAATATCTAAACCCTAATATCTAAACCCCAATAGCTAAAACCTCAAAATACGCTCGAAAAACACGATAATTGTTATATATTACTTCTTCGAGCGTTTTCCCGCCAAAATAAAAACATTTATCACAAAGTATCTCTACTAAATGTTCATATTTTTATCTCATCTATAATGTTCGTGAACAAAGTTTTTTCAAAAAACGAAAAGAAAAAAAAGTTTTTGCTTCCCCCCGCTTCCCCCCGAATGGTTACTTCCCTCTTGATCCTACCAATATATATATATATATATATATATATATATATATATATATATATATATATATATATATATATATATATATATATATATATATATAACATTGAAGAAAAGACTTAATCACACAGTACGTGACATCAAAACTTATATGTGATCTTATTTGCTTTCTTTAACCAATTATATTGATTTGAGAATAAGAATGCGAATAAAAGAAAAACTTAACAACTTGCTCTTTTGCTCGGTCAAATCCCATGAATCTATAATTACGAAATTAGAGGACGCGTTGTAAACCGACTTATATTATTGATACCAAAAATTTCTTACTCAGTATTAAAATTATACTTGTATTATATTATTATTATTCATAATAATAATAATTGGAATTAGTCAAGTAACATGTCTACCTGCATCCCATTACTTTCGGAGAATTTTAAGTATATTTTTTTTTTTTTTTTTGAAAGGCCAAATATTATTAAGAAACAAAAAAGAGGATACAGGGAGGGGCAATATCAACCCATACTTACAACACAAACAACACTAACTATTACATACATATATATGTACTGAGAAGGATAGACTAACTAAACTCGAAAATGAAATGGATCAGCAGGAAAAAGGCTTTCTTCTACCGAATGCAACATGGGGGGAACAACTTGCAACAGCAAGCTGGGTTGGATGTCGAGGTACAGTGCTGAAGAAAACCAGCGACAAAGTATCCGAATCTTTCCCACTTAGCCCGCACCCATGAAGAAAACGGAGAAGGAAGCCAAAAAACCTACAGGATAAAATTTAACCGATACCATCCTTAGGAGGGTGTGAATCGAACCGCCTTGGATTGGACATCCATGTTAACCAATCTAAGTTGCCTTTCTTCCAACGAGCATTAAACCACTCAAAACTTTTTACTTGAATGTTGATAATGCTAAAAACGAACATATATTTCATAGCATTATCCCTCAAGAAAGACAAGCTTTTAGTTGCAATTGTTCTATTTACAAGTGATATTCTTTTAAATAATAAAAGGTGAAGACAAAAGACAGATTCGACGATTTGAAGACGCAAACGACCAAAAAGCTAAAAAGTACAAAGTACAATCAAAGTGGTTCAAATTATTGATGAGAAACGTCTCAAAATTACAAGAGTACGAGCCGCAAAACACAAAGTACAAGATATTAAATTGTACGAAAAGACGTTCGAAAATCCGGAACCGGGACCAGAGTCAACTCTCAACGCTCGACGCAACGGACTAAAAATTACAAGTCAACTATGCACATAAATATAATATAATATATAAATAATTCTTAAAATTATATATATATTATATTATATATATAAACCGTCGGCAAACTAGGAGACAAAGAAATGTCAGCTGGATTCCAGCTCCATGCGATCGCATGGCCAGGATGCACAATTTCCATGCGATTGCATGGCAGTGAAACTCTGGCCACATCTATAAATTTCGCAGTTTTCAGCCGAATGTTGTACACTTTTTCAATCCTCTCTATCTCTACGATATATATATATATATATATATATATATATATATATATATATATATATATATATATATATATATATATATATATATATATAATTTATAATTTTAATTTTAATTTTAATTTAATAATAATAAGGGTATGTTAGCGAATGTTGTAAGTGTGTAAGTCGAAATTCTGTCCGTGTAACGCTACGCTATTATTAATTATTGTAAGTTATGTTCAACCTTTTTAAATTAATGTCTCATAGCTAAGTTATTATTATGATTATTTAAATTGAAGTAATCGTGATGTTGGGCTAAATATTAAAGACGGGGTAATTGGGCTTTGTACCATAATTGGGGTTTGAACAAAAGAACGACACTTGTGGAAATTAGACTATGGGCTATTAATGATCTTTATATTTGTTTAATTGAATGATAGTTCGTTAATTTAATATAAAAATTACAATTGGACGTACCTATAAATCGTTCATTTAACCGGACACGGGAATGGATTAATAGTTAATAGACTCATTAAGACAGGGGTGAATTATGAACAAGGACACTTGACGTAATTATAGTTTAAGTCCCCAATTAGTTGGAATATTTGACTTCGGATATAAGGATAATTTGACGAGGATACTCGCACTTTATATTTATGACTGATGGACTGTTATGGACAAAAACCAGATGGACATATCGAATAATCCGGGACAAAGGACAATTAACCCATGGTAATAAACTGAAATCAACACGTCAAACATCATGATTACGGAAGTTTAAATAAGCATAATTCCTTTATTTCATATTTCATCGCACTTTTATTTACTGTCATTTTATTTAATTGCACTTTTAATTATCGTACTTTTTAATTATCGTAATTTTATTTTATTTATCGCACTCGCTTTAAATTAAGTTTTATTTTTAATATTTTACATTAGGTTTTAACTGTGACTAAAGTTTTAAAATCGACAAACCGGTCATTAAACGGTAAAACCCCCCATTTATAATAATAATACTACTTATATATATATATATTTATATATATAGAAGTATAGTTTTAAAAATATAGCGTTAAACTTGGCTAGCTCCCTGTGGAACGAACCGGACTTACTAAAAACTACACTACTGTACGATTAGGTACACTGCCTATAAGTGTTGTAGTAAGGTTTAGGTATATCCACTTTATAAATAAATAAATAACTCGTGTAAAATTGTATCGTTTTTAATAGTATTTCCTAGTAAAATATAAGCTATTTCGTATACACCTCTACGCACATCAAGTATTTTTGGCGCCGCTGCCGGGGACTGCTTAAACGCCGGAAGCGAAACGCTATATATATATATAAAAAAGATTTTTAATTTCTTTTTGTAAAAATACGTTTTAAATATTAAAATTACAAAAATATAAAAAGAAAAACAAAATATATATATATTTTTAAGAGTTTGTTAGATATATATATAAAAAATTATAAAGTTTCTTTATTTTTATTTTAGTTTTTAAAATATAATTTTTTATTTGTTTATATAAATATTTCATAAAAACAGAGAAAAATATAATTAAAATTGTAAACGGGCTACACTGAAGCAGCCCAAATAATCTGGACCGGTTTTCTAATTCATGCGACCGCATGAATCCATAGGCTAAAACTCATGCGATCGCATGAGAGGTTCTGACACGCTGCCCTGAACCTGGTACAGCAATAATTACGGAGTATTAATTATTATTATTATTATTATAAACCCTAATTAGGGTTAATTATTTAATTAATTAGTTTAGTTTTTAGTTTTAATTTGTAATTTAAGTTTAATTAGTTTTATTAATTATATAAATTAATACTTTTATAAAATAAATAATATAAAAATAATATTTTTATAAAAATTAGTAATTTTATCATTTTTTGTCTCTTTTTATAAATTGTATATTTTTATTATTTAGTACGTAATTTGTATATTTATCGCTCGTAACTAGTTTTAAGATATAGTTTTTGCCATAGTTATTTTTATTTCTATATTTTTAGGCTTTGCAGTAAAATCTCTTAAGTGCTTTTTTTTTAGATTAAGATATAGGTGCTTTAGAATTTTGCGACGCCGTTTTAAGATTTTAGTACTTTTTAAGTTATTGCCGTTTTAGATATAGAATTCCTTTTAAGCTTTAATACCTTTAGACGTAAGTTTTAATATTTAGTTTTTAGAATTCTAAGTTTCGACGCTTTATTTTTACTTTTTGACTGTTTGTTTTCGACCATTCATTTTTCGACGCTTCAACCTTTTATTTTTCGACGTTTTCCGATTCTTTCTTATTTCTCGACGCTCTAGTTTTTAGGACATAGAATTTTCTATTTCTTCTCTAAAATTTCTTTAAATTTCAACGAAAAATTATTTTAAGTGGTTAAATTGATAGACATCCAAATTTTCTGGTTCGTAGTAATAGTTGGATTTGTTAGTGGCGAGTTGTGGGCTTCCGATTTAAAGGGTCCTGGCTACCTGCTGCATCTAATGGCTAATCGAAACGTGGGCAAAATCAGAAAAGTCTATTAATTTGATAACTTATATAATTTTTATTTTTATAACTAATAGGGTATTCAGTGAATGCACCGGGCAAAACGTTCACCACCTTTTATACGTTCACCACCTGTAACTCGATCAAGACATCTAGCCAATATTGTCGCCGTTGATTTTTCTTTAGAATCGTCATCCAGTCGACCAAGTACTCCAATTCAAATTTCCGATAATCCATTTTTTGAACCCGACCTCACAATTGAGAATCCGGAGGATATTCAGGGACAATTCAGAGATCCTGAACCATTAATCTTTCCTCCGGAACCACCAATCATTCAAACAGAGATTGTCGAGGAACAAACCATTAAATTAGAATCCCCTAGTGATTCAGATTCAACAAATTCAATCATGGAAAATCTGGAACCTCTAAGTATGGAAGACCGAATGAGAGCTAAACGCACTGGCCAAGGTCACGCAATTACTCAACCAGACATTAATGCGCCAGATTATGAAATTAAAGGACAAATTCTACACATGGTGACTAATCAATGCCAATTTAGTGGTGCACCGAAGGAAGATCCAAACGAACATCTTCGTACTTTTAATAGGATCTGTACTCTATTTAAAATCCGAGAAGTAGAGGATGAACATATATATCTCATGTTATTTCCCTGGACTTTAAAGGGAGAAGCCAAAGATTGGTTAGAATCGTTACCTGAAGGGGCGATTGATATATGGGATGTTTTAGTTGAAAAATTTCTTAAACAATTCTTTCCGTCATCTAAAGCCGTGAGACTTCAAGGAGAAATTGTTACGTTCACACAAAAGCCAAATGAAACTCTATATGAGGCTTGGACAAGATTTGGAAATTTGTTAGGAGGATGTCCGCAACATGGTTTAGACACTTATCAAATAGTACAAATATTCTACCAAGGATGTGACATCACTACATGGAAAGACATCGATATAGTAGCTAGTGGTTTCATTATGAAGAAAACAGCAACTGAAGCTTACAAAATTATTGATAACACTGCTTCCCACTCACATGAGTGGCACCAAGAAAAAGATATCGTTAGATCATCTAAAGCAGCTAGAGCCGGTTCTAGCCATGACTTTGATTCCATTTCCGTAAAGATAGATGTTGTCGAGAGACGAATGGAAAAGATGACTAAAGATATTCACTCTATACGAATTAGTTGTGAGCAGTGTAGAGGACCACATTTGACAAAAGATTGTCTCAGTATTGAACAAACAATGGAACAAAGAGAGAATGTTTCATACATGAACCAAAGGCCTGGAAATAATTATCAGAATAATTATCAACCGCCAAGACCAATCTACAATCAAAACTAGAATTATAACCGAAATGTTCCATACAACAATCAACAAGGTCCTAGCAATCAACAAGTATCCAACAATCCTTACAATCAGCAAAGACCTATTTTTCAAAATAAACCACCTCAAACCGATGATAAAAAACCAAATTTAGAAGATATGATGTCGAAGCTAGTTGAATCTCAAACGCAGTTTTTCACATCTCAGAAACAAACGAATGAACAAAATGCTCAAGCATTTAGAAATCAACAAGCTTCTATTCAAAATTTGGAACAAGAAGTAAGTAACCTAGCAAGGTTGATAGGTGAAAGAAAACCGGGAAGTTTACCTAGTGATACAAATGCTAACCCCTGGAATGAAACAGCTAAAGCCATTACCACAAGAAGTGGTATTACACTAAAACCACCTGAAATACCTGTAATTTCTGATGACTCTATTCCTACTCCACAAGAACCACAATCTGAGCAAGATAAGGAAACAGAACCGGTAGTTGAAAAGGTTAATGAAGATAACACAGTTAAGGCAAAACCTTATGTTAAACCATACCAACCACCACTTCCTTACCCGAGTAAAATGAGAAAAGAAAGACTTGAAGTCGAGCAATCCAAATTCTTGGATATGTTTAAATAGATAAATGTAAATCTTCCTTTTATTGATGTGATCTCAGGAATGCCTAGATATGCTAAATTCTTGAAAGATCTAATCACAAATAGAAAGAAAATGGAAGAACTCTCGGCTGTTACAATGAATGCTAATTGTTCTGCAGTGCTGTTGAATAAGATACCAGAAAAACTTTCAGATCCAGGAAGTTTCACGATTCCATGTTTTCTGGGTAGTCTTAGTTTAATAGAAGCATTGGAAGACTTAGGTGCTAGTATAAATTTAATGCCGTATTCACTATACGCTAAACTAGACCTTGGAGAATTGAAACCAACACGAATAATCATACAACTAGCCGATCGATCAGTAAAATATCCTAGAGGGATAATGGAGAACATGCTAGTTAAAGTTGGTACTTTAGTATTTCCAGTAGATTTTGTTATTCTGGACATGGAAGAAGATTCTCGAGTTCCTCTCATATTAGAAAGACCATTCTTAAACACGGCTAAAGCAATAATAGACGTGTTCGGTAAGAAACTGACCCTAAGTATAGAGGACGAGAGTGTTACTTTTTCTGTTGATAGAGCCATGCAACAACTGCAATCTGCAGATGGTACATGTTATTATATTCAAACTATAGATTCACATGCAGAATTGTTAGAAGAATTTCCAGAATTACAAGGAACAAGAGAATGTTCTTTAGGAGAAGGAACTGAACTAATTGATGAAGCTGAAATGTTAGCCACACTCATGGCTAATGGATATAAACCAACAACAGAAGAAATTCAAATGCTAAAAGAAGAAGACAGATATCGACATAAATCATCGATAGAAGAACCACCGACATTAGAGTTAAAACCACTTCCAAACCATTTGGAATATGCTTATTTACATGGTGAATCTGAATTACCTGTAATAATGTCGTCTTCACTTACTGAAAATGAAAAATCTCAACTCATTTCTGTGCTAAAAGCTCATAAACCAGCTATTGCATGGAAGATTCATGATATTAAAGGCATAAGTCCTTCGTATTGCACACATAAAATCCTTATGGAAGAAGGTCATAAAACGTATGTGCAACGCCAACGAAGACTAAATCCAAATATGCAAGATGTTGTTAAGAAAGAAATTATTAAACTGCTTGATGCAGGTTTAATTTATCCAATCTCTGATAGTCCATGGGTAAGCCCAGTTCAATGTGTACCTAAGAAGGGTGGCATGACTGTCATCACAAATGAAAAAAATGAGCTTATTCCTACTAAGACTGTAACAGGATGGCGTGTTTGTATTGATTATAGAAAATTAAATGACGCCACCAGAAAAGATCACTTTTCCTTACCTTTCATTGATCAAATGTTGGAAAGATTAGCCGTAAATAGTTACTATTGTTTTCTTGACGGTTTCTCCGGATATTTTCAAATTCCAATAGCACCCGTGGACCAAGAGAAAACCACATTCACGTGCCCTTATGGTACTTTTGCTTACAAACGCATGCCATTTGGACTTTGCAATGCCCCTGCAACCTTTCAAAGGTGCATGATAGCGATTTTTCACGACATGATAGAAGAATGCATGGAAGTTTTCATGGATGACTTTTCAGTCTTCGGTGATACTTTTGAAACATGTCTAGTTAATCTTGAACGAATGCTTATTAGATGCGAACAATCAAATCTAGTTCTTAATTGAGAGAAATGTCATTTCATGGTTAAAGAAGGCATTTTTTTTTTGTCATAAAATTTCAAAGGAAGGAATTGAAGTGGATAGAGCTAAAGTAGATGTAATTGCTAAACTTCCACATCCCACCAATGTTAGAGGAGTTAGGAGTTTTCTAGGGCATGCCAGTTTTTACCGACGTTTCATAAAAGATTTTTCTAAAATTGCCACTCCTATGAATAAACTCCTAGAAAAGGATGCTCCATTCATCTTTTCAGATGAATGCATCGAATCTTTTAATATTCTTAAAGAAAAACTCACTAATGCGCCGATCATGATAACTCCAAATTGGAATATACCATTTGAACTCATGTGCGATGCAAGTGATTTTACAATGGGAGCCGTTTTAGGACAAATGATTGAAAAACGATTTTGACCTATTTATTACGCTAGTAAAACGTTACAAGGAGCACAAACGAATTACATAACTACTGAAAAAGAACTCCTTGCTATTGTCTTTGCTTTTGATAAATTTCGTTCATATCTCGTTCTAGCTAAAACGGTGGTCTATACCGACCATTCTGCTCTTAGATACCTATTTTTAAAACAAGATGCCAAACCAAGATTAATCCGTTGGATCTTACTCTTACAAGAGTTCGATATTGAGATCCGAGACAAAAAGGGAGCTGAAAATCTCACCGCTGATCATCTTTCTCGTCTTGAAAATCCCGAATTAGAAGTTCTATATGAATCGGCCATACAAGATAACTTTCCTGATGAATATCTATTGAAGATAGATTATAATGAAATACCATGGTTTGCAGACTATGCAAACTACTTAGTATGTGGATTCTTTGAAAAAGGGTTGTCGTACCAAAAACGAAAGAAATTCTTTAGTGATATAAAACACTATTTTTGGGAAGATCCACATTTGTTTAAAAGTTGTCCCGATGGTATAATACGCCGATGTGTATTCGGGGAAGAAGCTAGTCAAATCTTAAACCATTGTCACACATGACCAACAGGAGGGCATTATGGGCCTCAACTTACAGCAAGAAAATTTTACGATGCTGGATTCTATTGGCCTACAATTTTCAAAGACACACACCTTCTTTGCAAATCCTGTGATGCTTGTCAAAGGGCCGGAAAAATAAGTCAACGTGATGAAATGCCACAAAATGTCATTCAAGTATGTGAAGTATTCGACATTTGGGGTATTGACTTTATGGGTCCATTTCCAAAATCTCATAATAATCTCTACATTTTCGTTGCCATTGATTATGTATCTAAATGGGCGGAAGCACAAGCTCTCCCAACTAACGATGCACGAGTTGTAGTCAACTTTTTAAAACGTCTTTTTGCTAGGTTTGGAACACCGAAAGCTTTAATAAGTGATCGGGGTACTCATTTTTGTAACAATCAACTTGAGAAGGTTCTCAAAAGATATGGAGTAACTCATAAAATCTCAACTGCTTATCATCCACAAACAAGTGGACAAGTTGTAAATACCAACCGAGCTTTAAAACGTATTCTAGAGAAAATCGTAGGATCAAATCCGAAGGAATGGTCCATGAAATTGGAGGATGCACTCTGGGCTTTTAGAACAGCCTAAAAAACTCCAATTGGAACCACACCTTTTAGACTCGTTTACGGAAAAGCATGTCACCTCTCGGTAGAAATTGAGCACAAAGCATTTTGGGCTTTGAAGACATGTAATCTTGATTTGCATGAAGCTGGACGTCTACGGTTAAGTCAACTAAACGAATTAGAAGAATTAAGACATGAAGCATACGAAAATTCGTTAATCTATAAGGAAAGAACGAAGAAATGGCATGATAAAAGAATCAGAAGTTCGAAAGAATTTAAAGAAGGAGACAGAGTTCTTCTTTTCAATTCACGATTCAAGCTATTTCCTAGAAAATTGAAATCAAGATGGTCTGGACCATTCATAGTCAAAAGAGTTTTTCCGTACGGAACAATAGAGTTAATAAATTCAAATGGAGTTGAATTTAAAGTTAATGGTCACAGATTTAAACATTACATAGATAATCTAATGGAAGTTGAAGATGAAGTTAATCACAATTTCGACACCACAGCTAACTAAGTGTGGGAAAGTTCGAATCTTTTTAAGGGTAATATGTATTTCTGTTAGAGTTAGATATTCTGTTTTCGTGTAGTTTCCGAAAATGGAATCCGAATGGTCTTTCCCTAGCAGACCCTAAAGAACTAGTCTTCTCCCTCCATTCTGAATTTTTATTTTTTTTAGGTTTTACGAGATGAAGAATTCCTTTGAACTAAACCATGGTCTAATGCTACATGATATGATTACTAAATGTAATAATGACATACTTCCGAGTGAACTGGTATCATTTATAAGAGGCAAAATGGACGGAGTAAGAAAAGAACTCAGGAAAAATCATCATAAGATACATTTTGGTAAAGGAAAATCAAAATCCGCAACAAAAAGAAGAGCACGACACCTTGAAAGATGTTATAAATGCGAAAAATGGTCACACGAAGGTAAATGTTCAAATAATCAAACATAATCAAATACCGAATTTGTTACTCTATGCAGAGAAGGACCGTTTATATGTTTAGAAGAAAAGATATTGAAGAATTGAGGTTACGCTTACGTAGCTATGGAAAATCAAATCACACGACTCTCCTATGAGTCGGCTAAAGCAGGTATCTGAGAATTCTATCTCACAGGTAAGTATGTACAGTTTTTATTTTTATTTTTATTGCTTTTAACCTTTTGATAATAAACGCTGAATCGTTCGCTATAAAGTATTAAATTGGTATTCAATAAAATTAGGTATCCGTAACTGAAATTATTGATATCATACAAAAATTTATTACATCACTGCGAAATTTACCGTTTATTCTTAAGGTATAAATATCTTTAATCAATCAACCCAAAATATTTTAGAAATTTGTCAGGAGTAAAACTAGGTTATGGAACCGAAATTACTTTACCGAAAAGAGGGGCGTATATTTTTGATAATATTTGATTGATTAAAGTGGGATAAAAGACCAAAAAGATTTTTTATTTTAATTTTTACCATGTTTTTAAAATTAATATTGTAAACTTTTTAAAATCAATATATTTAAGTTTGTAAATATTTGAAAAATTAATATTTTTAATATAAGTTTGTATGTATAAAAACAAAAATATAATATAAATTTGATGTGAATTTTTAATTTTAATAATATGAATTTTTAATTTTATGCATTTTAAATATAAGTTTGGTGTGATTTTAAAAACAAAAATTTACTTTATTTCATTAAGTTAAAAATGTGATTTCTAAAAATTCGTCGTGAGTTGAAAACTAGGTCGTTGAACCGAAATTGCTTTACCCGAGGGCGGTGATCATATACATGGCATTGTATATGTATATTTTATCTGCTAAAAGCTAAAGGCAGAACTACGCGAATTATAAGGCAAAGCTATGCAATATTCGCGGAAAATAGGTACAGCGGTTATGTTTTCGTATTAATGCAAGACCGCGGTTTAATCCGCTGAGTTTCTGCGGATAGTTAAGCAACTCGCAGACCGCGGATATTTCGAATCCTATAAATAGGGAGCTTGGCCTCTCACTTATAGGTTGTTGATTCTCTGTCATTTTGCCTAAACCTTTGTAATTTCCACTTGTGATCTTGCCCAAGGGATTTTTACACTGCGAAAAGGTGAATTAAGCTAATTAACAATCAAGACCGGGTCGGGGTGGTTGATCACTTGATATTTAAAGTGAAAGACGATCATCGGGGCCCAAAATAATCATCAAACATTCCATCCTCCATTATAATCTTATTGCACTCAATCCGTAATTAAGTAACATCGCTAATTAAGGATTGATCAATTGGCGCCATCCGTGGGACCCGTTTTATGAATTAAACTGAAATTTTTTTGTTTTATGTCGTTAAACAATTAATTCGACGGTTTAATTTCAATCGTGTTCTTTTTGTTGTGATGATTTGAAGGTGCTTTTGGAATAAGCAATCAGTCAATCTGCTAGACAATCACGATGACAAATGTAAAGCAAACTGGTGTTTCTGCGAATGCTGATGTACTGCCTGGTGATTCGCAGAACGTTATAATATTTCCATTACAAACAAATGCTAGTATAACCACGGGAAAATCGGTTCAAGAGCCGATCGCTAAAACATCTGCTGAAAACAATGCTAATGACTCGCAGCCAGAAGTTGCTGCTGAAAAAATGATTGCGCGAAGAAATTTGCTACAAAATCGCAGTGAAATAACCGCTGATGGAAAGCGACCAAAAGCTTTGGCTGGAAAATCTAGTTTGCGAACTGACAAAATTGTTGATACTGCAATCGAGCAAGCTAAGAGAGATGCTAAGCGTAATTGTGAATCTCGCATACCGCGCACTTACTTATGGCCATTGAATGATTCAGGATCACAATTTGATCGTCTAGTTATTGAGCATAATGATAGCGATAGTGATAATGCAGAAGATCGCATTCATTTGAACTTTGTGTATAAATCAAAAATGGCAAAAACGCCAAGAGAAGAGTGCGAATTTTCTGATGATTCTGACAGCGTAGAAGAGTTTGTTAAAAATCCACAAATTAAGCGAAAGCGACCACCAACACCTTTCCCTCGCTATGGAGAAGAAGGTGACGCATCTGACGCTGCTCGCAGAGAAAATGCCCAGAATTTTTTGGAAGATGCTTTCAGAAGCATTGCGCCAAAGTCCATGCAACATAAGTTTGATCAGCCAAACTTTTTGCAAGACATGCTTACCAAGTTTTGTGCGGAGAATGCAGATACTCGCACAAAGAATGCAACAGAAATCACCACTGCTGCGGACAAGTTTGCCCAGCATATTTCTGACTATCCAATTGTTTCTCCGCCGATCGTGCCAGCAACTTTGGGAGTCTATTCGGGTCTAACTGATCCTTTGGATTTTCTACAACGCTTCGAAGGCGTTGTGAGCACTTATAACTGGGATGAACCAGTCGCGTGTAGAGTATTCCACATGGCCTTACAAGGGTCAGCAAGGGAATGGTTCCATAGTTTGCAATCTCGCAGTATCATTGACTTTGTAGATTTGCGAGAAATTTTTTTACTGCAGTTTCAAAATCTATTACCGCAGAAAAAGACGCACATAGAATGTCACGATATTAAGCAAGGAAACAAGGAGACTTTGAACGCATTACTTACGCGGTACATCTACGAATGTCAAAAGATTCCAAGCCTGTATGAAGATCAAAAAATCTCTGGATTTTTGCATGCTATTAATCCGCAGAGACATCCAACTCTGGTGCGGAGGCAGTGAAGAGATGTCCCGCACACTTTTGCTAAAGTTCAACAGGAAACATATGATTACCTCCGTGGTGGAGAGGATAGCACTATAACCCCTGCGTGTGGGTGGGGTAGAGACAAAAGTTGGCGAGATGATAATGACTCTTTTCGCGATGGTAACAGTGATAATTACCGCAGATCAGGTTTTCCGCGAAGAAATGGCGGCGGTGGATACCCGCGAAATGACAGGTTTCAAAGCCAAAATGATAACCATGGATATGGACACCGTAATCACTATTCTAAGCGAAAGTGGAGCAATGAATCATTCAACATCATTCAAACGCTAACAAAAACGCCCAAGGAAATTTTGTTGCAAGAAAGAGTTGCTAAGTCTTTTCCTGATCCGCAGCCTTTGGGAGAAAATAGCAGGCGCGATAGATCAAAATTTTGTGTTTTCCATGACGATTACGGTCATGACACCAATCGTTGTAGAGATTTGGCGGAATTCATCGCAGAAGCGTACGAGCAAGGCAAACTGGACCATTTAATCGCACAAAACACTGCGAATGCGATTATAATGCCTACAGAAGCTAACACCTCGAATGCGTCAAACGCGGTTGAGCGAAAGGCTCCCGCAGTAAAAAAATCTGGGAGTAAAAATGGTGAGCAAAAAAGAAAATCAGCGCGGAATTCAGGTAATCAATGTGGTAGAAGTGCAGGGCGAAACGTCGGTAATGAAAATTTCAGAACAGATTGTCAGTTAGAAATGTCCTTCTATTACGTTTCCTCCTGCAAGTTTGACCGCGGATGATGGTAAACCTGTAGTGGTTTCATGTCGCGTTGCAAATACTGGAATAATGATAATGAAGGTACATGTGGACACGGGTAGCAGTGTCGATGTCATGTACGAACAATGCTTTAGCAAGTTGCCCGCGAACATTCAAGTTTTGATGAAACCTACTGCGGTTTTACTTGCCGGGTTCTCAGGAGAGTCATCCTGGCCCGTTGGGCAGTTGGAATTACAAATAGATTTAGTTGATGACAGCGATGAGTCACTAAGGCGCCAAGCTTTATTGAATCTGTACATAATGCGAAATCAATCGAGATTCAATATGATACTTGGGCGCACAGCTTTGCGCATGTTTGGCGCTATACCATCTACCATACACGGTACGCTAAAATTTTCCGCCAACAAGGGCATTGGCACGCTGATTTCTGCAGAAGTAGAGTCATTCTGCGCCATGATTATGGCAAATGCGAATTTGTGTGTTGAAGGACGTTCAGTTAATCCTGAGTAGTATGAAATTTAAAAAAGTTGTAATAAGATGCTAAGGCAAAATTCATAAATGCATGGTATTAAGTTGCGAATATCATAGTCGTGTTTATGTTTCGAATACAAAATAATAATGAATAAAGCAAAGTTAATTTTAGTGTTAGTAATTGTTTCTTTATAAAGCAAAAACACTGCGTGTGGCCACACGTAGTGCTTATTTCGCAGAATGAGATTACTTGTCTTTTAAAACACTAAGTTAATGTTTGTTCTGCGGATATTTTAAGTAAGGTGGCATGATTTTCGCAAAGCACAACCTACTTAAATGTTATAATAATGCAAGAATGCATTGTGACATAATCTATTAAAAACAAAGTGATGAAATTGCCCACTTGTGTTAATTTGAAAATAATTGCGAAAGGATAACACTTCCTAAGTATTTGATCTTGCCAATACTTAGATGCTTCGCAATGCTAAATTTGGCTAAGGATCGTTATGGCAGACTTAGAAGATTCATAACGTATAAGTATATACGCATACAGATTGTTTCGCAAAAGTACACTTTTATTATGTGCACAATAATAAAAGTTGGAAATTGCAAAGGACAAGTCCGTGTTATGAATATTGATAATAAAGCGCTATATAAATAAAAGAAGTTGCAACTACGAACTGTGAAAAAAGTGATTAATATTAAGCGCGTACGCAACGCGGATTCTTACAACAAACGCAATTTGTAATTGCGAAAATACATTCAAAAACAAATTAGTTAAGGCAAAACTAAAGTTCTAATGCTTTAATATCTGCAAATGAAACGCCTTCCCGCTGACTGAGCTCCTCAAGAACAGGTATGCTAATCTTCTCAACCTCCTTCTTCGCCCTCTCGAGTATTTCGCGAGCATCATCGGTGGCGCATATTTCTTTCGCCATGTCAGAAGGAAGAGGTTGCGAAAGATCGCCAAGTTTGCATAATAAATCATACCACTCGCAGCGAGTGGCAAGCTTTGCTGCTTGAGCATATGTTTGAAATTTTTCAGTGACTGGCTCGGAGTCCATCACTTTATCCGCGAATGTTGGGAGATACTTGACTAGCTGTGCGAACTCATGTTCCGCGACTTCTGCCCTTATTTTAAGTTTGGCGTTCTCTTCCATCACCTTTTCAAGACGAGTCTCAGCCTTTCGCGCCCTTCTCTCTTGTGCATTGGCAGCTTTCACTGCTTTATCATACTCATCTGACATCTCGGTGAAGAGCTCCATGCTGTCGACTGTCAGATAAATTGCATTGTAGCAATTATGTTGTCGTTGTCTGGCAGCCTCGGGATAAGACAATTTGCGATATTGCTCCCTTGTTTCTTCAGGAACAAAATTATAAAGCCTTTGGTATAGTCTAAAGGCCCGATTTGCTGCGGCAGTTTCTTTCGCATCGGCTTCTCCTTCCTCTTCCTGGTTGGATGCTTCTGCGTCAGATGGAAGAGATAAATCTTCATTCCCGGGTTCATTAAGAACATTTGTAGGGATTCTCCCTCTAATGTTGTAAAGAGGTGTAGCTTCAGCGGATGACTTTGGAAGAATAGCTATAAACAGATAAGCAAATATAGCAAGTTTATGCTAAAACAAACAATGCGTAATCAAATAAATACTGCGAAATAGCATTTGCTTACTTGCTTCTTGTTCAGAATGAGAGCGTAGACGTTTCTTGCGTGGAGTGGGGGTAGTTTCTGCAACATTACGCTTGCCGCGGTCCTCGCCTCCAGCAATATAACATGTATTGATGATCGGTTCATCAATAAGAATAATGTCGCTGTCGCCATTCTTTAGGCGACGAGCAGGGCTAATCCTGCTTATATCAGCGGACCTCATGATAAGGTCAAGTGCAACCGCTGAAAAAATAAAAGCGCATAGTGTTGTGCAAAGAAAAAATATTGCGAAAAATGTAAGTGTATTATGTTAATATACTGCGATAAATTTCAGTGGCATACCATTTTTTGATTGGTCAACCAAAAGCGCATCATGGTCGCTCCATGACCATTGGATTGACACTCTGCCAATGTACAGTGGTACATTCGAATAAGCTCGTAGAAATATGCCTGCGTTTTTTAGTGTCTTGAGAGTGTCATTCTCAAGATCATCGAGTACATGCCTCTCATTAAGGTCGGGATTAAGCTCTGTACACCACATTTTTTGGTATGTTGCTGTCCATATACGCGGTGTCGTTGATGTAAAAGAACGAACTGTGCCAATTGCCTATTGAGTCCTTGGGTGAAGTCATTATGCCAAGTTTACTGCGGAAAGAAAACCACCCAACATCGTATAGCACTAGGCTATTGCACATACGAAAAACGTTCAGCAGTAGTGGTTGGCCGGTGGCATTGCAGTACATCTCGAACAGCACAATTTTGTTAATCGCGTTAGGATGCAACTGTGCCATAGCGATATTATAGTATTCGCAAACACTGCAGAAAAAGCGGGTAAGTGGAAATCGAAGGTTGCCTTGAGAAATGGCAGCCTCGTAAACAGAAATCATCCCTTTAGGGGGAGTATCGGCTCGCTGTTCTGCCGCAGGCGCGGTAGGAACAAATTGAGCAAGTGGCGGATACCATTCTTGCAGGGTTTGAAGTTTTGTTTCTGTCATATAGGAAACATAGCCTCCTAGAGTGTGCATAGATGAAGAGGAAGCCATTGATGATAAGAAAAGCTAAAACGGAGGTTGAATTGATGAAATTGAAGGTTCGAATGGCTAATTGCAAAGTACGATTGTGATTGGCAGAATACGATTGAATGCGAAATTGGGAGAGAAAGGTGTAAAGTTTTTATGCGGAATAACCAGCTATTTATAATAAGAATTAGGGCAAGCAAGTTGAAAAGATAATCATTGCATTTAAATGGTTGAAATTACCGCAACGTGTAAACGGTAATTTTCTAGCCGTTACAGTGTGCTGATTAGATAGATTGGTGAAAGTTACCGTTGTAATTACGCGTTGAGCTTAATAAAAACAACGGTAATAAATGGGCGGTAAAAAATATAAAATATTGTTTGCGAAATATTTTAAGAAACACTTCTTTATTTTTAGAGTTTATCATGATGCATTGGCTTTCGCGAAAATGTATCATAATAAACTGGGGGGACTTGATCATATACATGGCATTGTATATGTATATTTTATCTGCTAAAAGCTAAAGGCAGAACTACGCGAATTATAAGGCAAAGCTATGCAATATTCGCTGAAAATAGGTACAGCGGTTATGTTTTCGCATTAATGCAAGACCGCGGTTTAATCCACTGAGTTTTCGCGGATAGTTAAGCAACTCGCAGACCGCGGATATTTCGAATCCTATAAATAGGAAGCTTGGCCTCTCACTTATAGGTTGTTGATTCTCTGACATTTTGCCTAAACCTTTGTAATTTTCACTTGTGATCTTGCCCAAGGGATTTTTACACTGCGAAAAGGTGAATTAAGCTAATTAACAATCAAGACCGGGTCGGGGTGGTTGATCACTTGATAGTTAAAGTGAAAGACGATCATCGGGGCCCAAAATAATCATCAAACATTCCATCCTCCATTATAATCTTATTGCACTCAATCCGTAATTAAGTAACATCGCTAATTAAGGATTGATCAATTGGCGCCATCCGTGGGACCCGTTTTATGAATTAAACTGAATTTTTTTTGTTTTATGCCGTTAAACAATTAATTCGACGGTTTAATTTCGATCGTGTTCTTTTTGTTGTGATGATTTGAAGGTGCCTTTGGAATAAGCAATCAGTCAATCTGCTAGACAATCACGATGACAAATGCAAAGAAAACTGGTGTTTCTGCGAATGCTGATGCACTGCCTGGTGATTCGCAGAACGTTATAATATTTCCATTGCAAACAAATGCTAGTATAACCGTGGGAAAATCGGTTCAAGAGCCGATCGCTAAAACATCTGCTGAAAACAATGCTAATTACTCGCAGCCAGAAGTTGCTGCTGAAAAAATGATTGCGCGAAGAAATTTGCTACAAAATCGCAGTGAAATAACCGCTGATGGGAAGCGACCAAAAGCTTTGGGTGAAAAATCTAGTTTGTGAACTGACAAAATTGTTGGTACTGCAATCGAGCAAGCTAAGAGAGATGCTAAGCGTAATTGTGAATCTCGCATACCGCGCACTTACTTATGGCCATTGAATGATTCAGGATCACAAGTTGATCATCTAGTTATTGAGCATAATGATAGCGATAGTGATAATGCAGAAGATCGCATTCATTTGAACTTTGTGTATAAATCAAAAATGGCAAAAACACCAAGAGAAGAGTGCGAATTTTCTGATGATTCTGACATCGTAGAAGAGTTTGTTAAAAATCCACAAATTAAGCGAAAGCGACCACCAACACCTTTCCCTCGCTATGGAGAAGAAGGTGACGCATCTGAAGCTGCTCGCAGAGAAAATGCCCAGAATTTTTTGGCAGATGCTTTCAGAAGCATTGCGCCAAAGTCCATGCAACATAAGTTTGATCAGCCAAACTTTTTGCAATACATGTTTACCAAGTTTTGTGCGGAGAATGCAGATACTCACACAAAGAAGGCAACAGAAATCACTACTGCTGCGGACAAGTTTGCCCAGCATATTTCTGACTATCCAATTGTTTCTCCGCCGATCGTGCCTGCAACTTTGGGAGTCTATTCGGGTCTAACTGATCCTTTGGATTTTCTACAACGCTTCGAAGGCGTTGTGAGCACTTATAACTGGGATGAACCAGTCGCGTGTAGAGTATTCCCCATGGCCTTGCAAGGGTCAGCAAGGGAATGGTTCCATAGTTTGCAATCTCGCAGTATCATTGGCTTTGTAGATTTGCGCGAATTTTTTTTGCTGCAGTTTCAAAATCTATTACCGCAGAAAAAGACGCACATAGAATGTCACGATATTAAGCAAGGCAACAAGGAGACTTTGAACGCATTGATGGATTTCAATACATAAACAAAGTCACAAACCCATTTTGTTACATATAAATTCGTGTGTATATGTATATATAAAGCGGAAGCAATTTCAAGTTTATGCATGTAAAGTTTAACCCTTTAAATTTGAAATCCATTAAAGATCTAGTCTTGAAAATACACTTAAATGTAAATAGAGCTAGTTAGATGTTTATACCTACTCCAAAATGGAGGTGAAGAACTAGGATGAAGAAGATGATGTAGATGAAGAAAACTTCTAACTTGAAGCCTCAAATCTTTGATACCCACAAGCAATAATCAACACCCAAGACTTGGTTAGGATTTTAGACACTTAATTACTTGCAAAAATCAACCAAGAATCCCTTGAAGAAAGGAGAGGAAATTGCAAGTATTATTTTCAAAATGCTAGAGTCAAAGAGTGTGTTAAAAGTTGCACCAATGCATGTGTATTAGTCATAATTATATGGAGTAATCAAGGAAGGGTGGTTGGCACCTAGGAGCCTTCAAAAAAATGGCCCCCCCACCCCTTCCATTTATTTTATATTTTATTACATATTTATAAAACATACATGCATTTAGTTGTAAGTATTTTATTTTATAAGCCTTTTATAAAATAAAATGCAACACACATATGTTACATACACTTTATATTATTTATAACCTATATAAATAATATACAACATGTAGTAACTTATAATTATCCAAATAATTATATCTAGCATTTATTTTAGAAAACCAATTTCTAAAATTCAAGTGTCGTGTATTTGCTTTAATGATCCGATTGTCAAAACAAATACATAAAGTGTTGATAGCTTGTTATTGGGTATGACCCGACTTGGATCACAACATGTAAGCCACATTAATTTATTATGTCTCTCGGGCACAAGAAAATCCTTCAATCTCCCACTTGCACGAGAAACATAAGGAATTAATGCAAGTGACAGATACCACCTAACGACCGTCCATCACCCCCAACATGTTATGACTTAGTGCCATTCAATAACATCATCCCTTTCGAGTTTCCATTTCGAATATGATTTAGGTGAATCTTTCAATATATCCTTTTGCCCTAGATGTCATGTTAAATCCAAGAGACATAGAATGATCACTCTCTTATAGATTTAACTTTGTCAGGCCTTAGACATCTGACTCTCAACGAATAAGAGGGACAAATTCCATCTTGACTACATACGTCCTAGACATTACACTTCGTACCATACCTGAAACCTCCCTTATGTACTACCATGTTTCAGAATAGCGAAGGAAAGAATCAAGGCACAATATTCGGTGAATATCTGAACCCAATATGTGTCTCAGGTCAGAGGATATAATGATATTCTCCTTTACTCAAGATTACATGTGATCAACCACAAAGGTTCCATATAGTAATCTTGAGAGCGGGTCTTCCAATATTTGTGTCCCACAAATATCTATGAACCTTGGTTGCAACCTTGCCCTACATTCACCATTTGAATGTTAACCAATCCAAGTTCATAATAGTCTAGACCTCACACTTGTTCCCACAAATGTGATCAACTACGGAATTTAGAATAATAATTTATTCATGGATAAAATATGCTAAATTGGAACATGACTCATAATTTAAATTAATACCATAATTATATTAATGAGTTTGAACTAATTCGTTCCGTTACAATACATAAAGTAGATCAATTCCAATCACTAGAATGTCGAAGCCCTAATGCACAAACATGTCCCTCATGTTTTGGCCCATGTAAAAGCTTCGTGAGTGGATCCGCAACATTTTGATCTGTGTGAACTTTGTGAATACATATCTTTCCCTTTTCAACCTCATCCCTAATGTAGTTGAATCTCCGCTCAATGTGACGAGTCTTTTGATGAGCACGAGGTTCCTTGATTTGAGCAATCGCACCCTCGTTGTCACAAAAGATCTCAAGAGGGTCCTGAATGGAAGGGACCACTCCTAAGTCGTCGATGAATTTCTTCATCCATGCAGCTTCCTGAGCTGCCAATGAGGCGGCAATGTACTCCGACTCTGTAGTGGATAACGCAACAACTTCCTGTTTCGCACTCTTCCAAGAGACCGCACCACCATTTAACATGAATACATAACCGGATTGTGACCGAGAGTCATCTCGATCAGTTTGGAAACTCGCGTCCACGTAACCTTTTACAACGAGTTCCTCCTCACCAGACCCATATATTAGAAACATATCCTTAGTCCTTCTAAGGTATTTCAATATACATTTAACCGCAGTCCAATGACTATTTCCTGGGTTATTCTGGTATCTACTTGTCAAGCTTAGAGCGCATGACACATCCGGTCTAGTACATATCATTGCATACATGATAGACCCAATAGCAGATGCGTATGGGACTTTCTTCATTCTCTCTTGTTCATCTTTCGTGGTAGGACACTGAGATGAACTGAGAACGGTTCCTCTTTGAATAGGTACCAAACCTTTCTTAGAGTTTTCCATCTTGAACCTTTTCAAGACCTTATCAATGTATGTACTTTGACTTAAGCCTATCAATCTCTTGGATCTATTCCTATAGATTCCAATCCCCAATATATATTGTGCTTCTCCAAGATCCTTAATGGAGAAGCAACTTTTTAACCAAGTTTTGACCTCTTGCATTGTGGTTATATCATTCCCAAATAATAATACGTCATCCACATATAGCACAAGGAACATTATGGAGCTCCCACTAGCCTTCTTGTATACACAAGCTTCATCACCATTTTTAATAAAGCCAAATTTCTTTGCCTCTTCATTAAAACGATGATTCCACATTCTCGATGCTTGTTTCAACCCATAGATTGATTTCTTTAACTTGCATACTTTTTTAGGATTTTTCGGATCGACAAAACCTTCGGGCTGTGCCATATAGACATCTTCCTCAAGATATCCATTTAGGAAAGCGGTTTTGACATCCATTTGCCAAATTTCGTAATCATAATGAGCAGCGATGGCAAATAATATCCTAATAGACTTTAGCATTGCCACAGGCGAGAAGGTCTCATCATAGTCAACCCCTTGAGTTTGAGTGAAACCCTTTGCTACAAGTCTAGCTTTGTATGTATCCAAGTTTCCATGTATGTCGGTTTTCATCTTGAAAATCCACTTGCAATCAACTAGCTTAGAGCTAGGAGGTTGCTCAACAAGTTCCCAAACTTGGTTTTCATACATGGATTGCATCTCGGCGTTCATGGCTTCCTGCCATTTATCTTTATCTATCCTTGATAAAGCATCTTTGTAGTTTGTCGGTTCATCCAAATCAACCGTATAGCAACCATCCACGAGAAACCCATATCTCTCGGGAGGATTACTAATCCTACTAGATCTTCGAACGTCTTGTGTACCTTGATCATCCACTTGATCATTTTCAGCATCCTCATGTTGAGTGCTAGTGTCAACCAATTGTGTATCATCGGCTTGATCTTGTACCTCTACAAGATCTATTTTTCTTTCACCATCACCTTCCATAAGGAACTTGGTTTCAAGGAATTCCGCTTTCCGAGCTACAAATACCGTTTGCTCGGATGGATCATAGAAGTAATATCCCATGTCATCTTTGGGATATCCTATGAAGATACACTTTGTGGATCGAGCATGTAGCTTATTTGCTACATAACGCTTAGGATAAGCTTCACATCCCCATACTTTCAAGTATGAAAGAGAAGGAGGTTTTCCAAACCACATCTCATGAGGAGTTCGTTCCACTTTCTTGGTTGGGGCCATATTTAAAATACGAGCCGCGGAGCTTAGACAATAACCCCAAAATGATAGAGGTAACGAGCTTCTAGCCATCATAGATCGAACCATATCCATTAGGGTTCGGTTCCTCCTTTCGGATACTCCATTAAGTTGGGGTGTTCCGGGTGGAGTAAGTTGTGAGATGATCCCACAACTCCTAAGATGATCTTGGAAGGCATCGCTTAGGTATTCACCTCCTCTATCGGTACGAAGTACCTTGATTGTCCTATTGAGTTGATTTTGTACTTCGTTTTGATATTCTTTGAATGCTTTAAACGTTTCGTCCTTGTGTCTTAGTAAATAGACATATCCGAAACGACTAAAGTCATCAATGAAAGTAACAAAGTATCTTTCACCATTCCTAGTTATGGGTTTAAAGGGTCCACATACATCCGAATGTATTAAACCCAATAAATCTTTAGCCCTTTCATGAGTGCCTTTGAAAGGTGCTTTAGTCATCTTGCCTTGTAAACAAGATTCACATACATCAAACGAATCCATTTCATTTGATTTCAAAAGTCCATTCCTTTGAAGTGTATGCATTCGGTTCTTGTTTATATGTCCAAGGCGACAATGCCATAAATAGGAATCACTCAAATCCCTTTTGAGTTTCTTGGTGCTAGTATGGTATATTGAGCTATTAGATGATGCATCATCATGAACCAATTCATAAATTCCATTTGAAGGCGTAGCCTTGAAATAGAATATATCATCTTTAGAAAAATGGATATCATTATCAATAAAATTAACATTGAAACCACATTGTCTTAAGCGAGAAATAGAAATAATGTTTCGACATAAATCCGGTGCATACAAAACATTTTCTAAAATAAGCTCCAATCCACTTGGAAGCTTCAAAACAAATTCTCCTTGAGCTTTAACATGCACCTTTGCACCATTGCCCATATAGAGACTTGATGTTCCCGCTTTATGATCACTTCTTTTGAACCCCTGCAAAGAATTGCAAATATGAGTTCCACATCCCGTGTCTAATACCCATGTATTAGAAGAAGTAATACTAAGCTCTATATATACCATATATATATTACCTGAGGTTTGCCCTGCATCCCTCTTGTCCTTCAACTCTTTAAGATAGACCGGACAGTTTCGTTTCCAATGACCCATCTCACCGCAACCGAAACATGGGTCTTCCTTGGGGTTTGCCTTCTCGGCTACCTTTTGCTTCTTGGCCTTGTTGATGGTTGGGGTAACCATCTTCCCCTTCCCTTTGCCTTGATGGACGGGTCCTTTTCTCTTAGCCACCTTTGGCTTAGAGGTGTTACCTTTAGACCCACCTTGATCGATTGCTAACACGGGTAAAGCTCTTTTACCCATGCTTGTTTCCGCCGTCCTAAGCATACCATGAAGCTCACCTATGCTCTTATCCATCCCATTCATGTTGTAATTAATTACAAATTGATCAAACCTCTTTGATAGGGAGTTAAGGATAAGATCGGTGGCTAACTCATTAGATATGTTAAGGTTGAGACGGTTAGCACGATCGATAAGGCTTTTCATCTTAAGTACATAAGATGAAACCGATTGGGATTCGTCCATACGACAAGCATGAAGCGCCCGAACCGTTTCGAAACGCTCAACACGTGCTTGTTGGAGAAACATCTCCTTCAATTGTGTTATCATGTCGTAAGCGCTATGATGCTCGAAATCCTTTTGGAGTTCGGGTATCATAGTCCCAAGCATTAAGCATGAGACTTGAAGGGAGTCGTGGCAATACTTATCGTAAGAGGCCATTGCCTCCACATCACTCTCATCCGGTTGGTCGGGAATGGGGTCCTCAATCACATACATTTTATCCTCTTGTTTGAGGACAATCCGAAGATTGCGGAACCAATCCATAAAATTTGTATGGTTGAGTTTGTCTTTCTCGAGGAGAGACCGTAACGATAGGTTGTTAAAGTTAAGTGGTGCGTTGTTCATGTTGTTGTTGTTATTAGCGGCCATCTACAAAATTCAACAAAGTTCTTTTAAGTATCGATTTGGATTTAATAAACAATACCCTTTTAATTTGTTTTATTAAATATTAGAATCCAACGGTAAATCAAATTTCGGTTAGGTGACCTTTATCCCGTCATTTGATTTAGCTAGGTAGTCATAATGACAATTGCAATCCTTTTGCAACTTCTAAGTTATGGGATCATGCAATCCTTTTGCATGGCATATTAATCCCATCAACGCCTATTTGTTCCTCATGCTTCGGTGACCCTAAGTTCATGATTCCCAAATCAAGTCGTCCTACTTGTGTAGACATGTAGACTTAACATACAAGTGGTTAGGTGACCTTTATCCCACAAGCATGCAAAGTGTACTTTATTCATATTAGTTCACTCATGACGGTTAGGTGACCTTTATCCCATCATGAGATTCCTAATATGTCTAAGTGTTTCCACAAAAGGATGGCGTTTAACTTGTTTATCTTGTATTAGTAAAGGGATTTTAGGTTTTCTACATTCTAGTTTAGAAAACAAAGTGCTATACACCAACATGCATTTGGTGTGTAGTATGTTTATGAAAAACCCATTTTCATGTGCCTTTTAGTAACCAATTACTAGTTTTAACCATTTCATTACCTTTTTAAATAAACCATTTTATTCAAGTCTAATAACCAATTATTAGTGTCATTTTGTTATGTTTTATTATAACCATTTTATAATGTATTATGCAAGTGTAATCATGTGATGATCTTGTAGCAACCAAACATACAAACATACACAAACATGCATAGCAAAGTGTTCACAATCAAGAGCCATTTTGGTAGACATTTGTTTAGCCAATAAACAAATGTCACCTAAGGGGTTAAACCAAAGTAAGAGATTTTACCAAAATCTCCCACTTAATCTTGTAATCTTCAAAACTTCATCTTGTAATCTTCTTCATGAATCTTCACTTTCATTTTACAAAATCATATCCTAATACAATTTTTCTAGAAAATGAAATAACAACCTATTCTATTTTACAAACCAAAATAGAACAAATTACATACAAAATACAAGATTAATTACAACTTTTACAAACCAAAATTACAAAATAATTACAAGCCATATGAATGAATATTACACCCATGAATAATCACCAAATCAATCAACCAAACAAACACATGGCCTAGGCTCGATTGTGAACAACAACATAACATCAAACATGGCCAAAACTTGAAATCCCAAACCCATTTTTGGGACCAAATATTTCGGCCATCACCATACACCCACCAAAACTCAATATTTTTTACATTCTACTTTCATGCATGTTGGTAGATTGTAAAGAAAGTGAGTTTACTAGCCAAAAACAAGAAGCATATTAACAAGACTTTGGCTCTAGATACCATTGATGGATTTCAATACATAAACAAAGTCACAAACCCATTTTGTTACATATAAATTCGTGTGTATATGTATATATAAAGCGGAAGCAATTTCAAGTTTATGCATGTAAAGTTTAACCCTTTAAATTTGAAATCCATTAAAGATCTAGTCTTGAAAATACACTTAAATGTAAATAGAGCTAGTTAGATGTTTATACCTACTCCAAAATGGAGGTGAAGAACTAGGATGAAGAAGATGATGTAGATGAAGAAAACTTCTAACTTGAAGCCTCAAATCTTTGATACCCACAAGCAATAATCAACACCCAAGACTTGGTTAGGATTTTAGACACTTAATTACTTGCAAAAATCAACCAAGAATCCCTTGAAGAAAGGAGAGGAAATTGCAAGTATTATTTTCAAAATGCTAGAGTCAAAGAGTGTGTTAAAAGTTGCACCAATGCATGTGTATTAGTCATAATTATATGGAGTAATCAAGGAAGGGTGGTTGGCACCTAGGAGCCTTCAAAAAAATGGCCCCCCCACCCCTTCCATTTATTTTATATTTTATTACATATTTATAAAACATACATGCATTTAGTTGTAAGTATTTTATTTTATAAGCCTTTTATAAAATAAAATGCAACACACATATGTTACATACACTTTATATTATTTATAACCTATATAAATAATATACAACATGTAGTAACTTATAATTATCCAAATAATTATATCTAGCATTTATTTTAGAAAACCAATTTCTAAAATTCAAGTGTCGTGTATTTGCTTTAATGATCCGATTGTCAAAACAAATACATAAAGTGTTGATAGCTTGTTATTGGGTATGACCCGACTTGGATCACAACATGTAAGCCACATTAATTTATTATGTCTCTCGGGCACAAGAAAATCCTTCACGCATTACTTACGCGGTACATCTACGAATGTCAAAAGATTCCAAGCCTGTATGAAGATCAAAAAATCTCTGGATTTTTGCATGCTATTAATCCGCAGAGACATCCAACTCTAGTGCGGAGGCTGCGAAGAGATGTCCCGCACACTTTTGCTAAAGTTCAACAGAAAACATATGATTACCTCCGTGGTGGAGAGGATAGCACTATAACCCCTGCGTGTGGGTGGGGTAGAGACAAAAGTTGGCGAGATGATAATGACTCTTTTCGCGATGGTAACAGTGATAATTACCGCGGATCAGGTTTTTCGCGAAGAAATGGCGGCGGTGGATACCCGCGAAATGACAGGTTTCAAAGCCAAAATGATAACCATGGATATGGACGCCGTGATCGCTATTCTACGCGAAAGTGGAGCAATGAATCATTCAACATCATTCAGACGCTAACAAAAACGCCCAAGGAAATTTTGTTGCAAGAAAGAGTTGCTAAGTCTTTTCCTAATCCGCAGCCTTTGGGAGAAAATAGCAGGCGCGATAGATCAAAATTTTGTGTTTTCCATGACGATTACGGTCATGACACCAATCGTTGTAGAGATTTGGCGGAATTCATCGCAGAAGCGTACGAGCAAGGCAAACTGGACCATTTAATTGCACAAAACACCGCGAATACGATTATAATGCCTACAGGAGCTAACACCTCGAATGCGTCAAACGCGGTTGAGCGAAAGGCTCCCGCAGTAAATAATCTGGGAGTAAAAATGGTGAGCAAAAAAAGAAAATCAGCGCGGAATTCAGGTAAAACAATCGCTTTAAAAACGAAAAAAATTAAATTTTGTCGAGGGCCGGACTAGGTAAACATACCGAAACTACCTAAAGTAAAAGGAAACAAAATTTTAAAAAATTATTCATTTAAATTGTTTTAATAAATAAAGATTTTATAAAAAAAATAATAATAAAAAAAATATTATGTATGTTTGTAGTTTATCTTATGTACACAACAGGGTAAAACAGGACATTTTCAAAGACTGACATTAAGTTCAGTAAAAGCTACTAATTTTGACGACAAAACGAAAAACAAATGTGATGTAACAACAAGACAGAATGAACAAATGATGTGCACCATTTATCATTCAGCAAACAAACGCCAATATGTTTGAAAACTTTGGTAAAATTTAATCATTTTTCTACGCTAATCACCCTCAATAATTTAAATTGTTACTGATTTCTTGCAAATGAGGGCATTGCAAGATATTAAGTGTGGGAAGGGGTTAAATTCTTTCGGATTTTTAAAATTTTAACTTATACACTTGGTTACCATTAAAAATAACTAGTAACGCAGTAGTTGTATTAGAACGAGAATTCACTTATACACTTGGTTACCTTAAAGATTGAGAATTCAAACTCATGGAATTCGATGATATCTAAACTTGAGTTTGAACGAGAAAATATTTTGATCAAATTACAAACCGATTTGTTTTCTGAAAACCCATTTTCAATGCGTTCATTACCATTGAACGTAAAATCCAAGGAATTCACCTGGAATTCATTAGGTAACCTGAACTAAATCAGGTGTCAACAGTAAGAACGGTGGTTGCATAGTATGATCAAAGACAGGACCTTGTGCCAGACCGAAAAACTATAGGGTGATCTTTACTATTGCTCCTACAAAGGATAGTAATTGCATCCAACACGATATAGACCATAATCAAAAGCATGTCACGGGACATTGCCTTAACAGTTGCTTGTTCAACGCTTTCCTTTAAAACCGGACGGTAGTTTACCTAAAGGTAATATACGGAGCAAGTATACTGGACGTGTTGCTTTCCTAATACAAGGTTAGCAAGTGGGTGATACAAAACCACAAGATTTGAGCAAAAATTTTAAATATGAAACCCACACAACCCACAAAAATAATTTGCAAACACCGGTGAAGGGTTATTCCGAAAAACTTATCTAGGGTAAAAGCTAGATTGAATTTTCAAAAGATCAAATGTTTTCATAAAGATCCAATTTCCTAAAAGGATCTAAATTTTCATAGTCATGTGGGACTGTAAACTACAACGTTACTATCATTGTTCATACCGCCGTATAGAAATCACTAATGTACAAAGTGTGAAGAATAAAGAAGTGATTCTAGTATTTTTATTTCAAGACTATATTGCTTGAGGACAATCAACTCTCAAGTGTGGGAATATTTGATAATGCTAAAAATGAACATATATTTCATAGCATTATCCCTCAAGAAAGACAAGCTTTTAGTTGCAATTGTTCTATTTACAAGTGATATTCGTTTAAATAATAAAATGTGAATACAAAAGACAGATTCGACGATTTGAAGACGGAAACGACCAAAAAGATAGAAAGTACAAAGTACAATCAAAGTTGTTCAAATTATTGATGAGAAACGTCTCAAAATTACAAGAGTACGAGCCGCAAAACACAAAGTATATGATATTAAATTGTACGAAAAGACGTTCAAAAATCTGGAACCGGGACCAGAGTCAACTCTCAACGCTCGACGCAATGGACTAAAAATTACAAGTCAACTATGCACATAAATATAATATAATATATAAATAATTCTTAAAATTATATATAATATATTATATATATAAACCGTCGGCAAACTAGGAGACAAAGAAATGTGAGCTGGATTCCTGCTCCATGCGATCGCATGGCCAGGATGCACAATTTCCATGCGATCGCATGGCCAGGATGCACAATTTCCATGCGATCGCATGGCAGTGAAACTCTGGCCACATCTCTACGATCGATCGCATGCACAATTTCCATGCGATCACAGTTTTCAGCCGAATGTTGTACACTTTTTTAATCCTCTCTATCTCTACGATATATATATATATATATATATATATATATATATATATATATATATATATAATTTATAATTTTAATTTTAATTTTAATTTAATAATAATAAGGGTATGTTAGCGAATGTTGTAAGTGTGTAAGTCGAAATTCTGTTCGTGTAACGCTACGCTATTATTAATCATTGTAAGTTTTGTTCAACCTTTTTAAATTAATGTCTCGTAGCTAAGTTATTATTATGCTTATTTAAATTGAAGTAATCGTGATGTTGGGCTAAATATTAAAGACGGGGTAATTGGGCTTTGTACCATAATTGGGGTTTGAACAAAAGAACGACACTTGTGGAAATTAGACTATAGGCTATTAATGATCTTTATATTTGTTTAATTGAATGATAGTTCGTAAAATTTACAATTGGACGTACCTATAAATAACCATATACACTCGATCGGACATAATGGGCGGGATATTTATAAGTACTAATAATCGTTCATTTAACCGGACACGGGAATGGATTAATAGTTAATAGACTCATTAAGACAGGGGTGAATTATGTACAAGGACACTTGGCGTAATTATAGTTTAAGTCCCCAATTAGTTGGAATATTTGACTTCGGATATAAGGATAATTTGACGAGGATACTCGCACTTTATATTTATGACCGATGGACTGTTATGGACAAAAACCAGATGGACATATCGAATAATCCAGGACAAAGGATAATTAACCCATAGTAATAAAATAAAATCAACACGTCAAACATCATGATTACGGAAGTTTAAATAAGCATAATTCCTTTATTTCATATTTCATCGCACTTTTATTTACTGTCATTTTATTTAGTTGCACTTTTAATTATCGTACTTTTTAATTATCGCAATTTTATTTTATTTATCGCACTTTAATTTATCGCACTTTAATTATTGTCATTTACTTCACGCTTTAAATTAAGTTTTATTTTTAATATTTTACATTAGGTTTTAACTGCGACTAAAGTTTTAAAATCGACAAACCGGTCATTAAACGGTAAAACCCCCCTTTTATAATAATAATACTACTTATATATATATTTATATATATAGAAATATAGTTTTAAAAATATAGCGTTAAACTTGGCTAGCTCCCTGTGGAACGAACCGGACTTACTAAAAACTACACTACTGTACGATTAGGTACACTGCCTATAAGTGTTGTAGTAAGGTTTAGGTATATCCACTTTATAAATAAATATATAACTTGTGTAAAATTGTATCGTTTTAATAGTATTTCCTAGTAAAATATAAGCTATTTCATATACACCTCTACGCACATCAAATGTCTGAGACAATCTTTAAGGCACTAAGGATATTGTTCCCGAAAACACGATCGTTGCGGTTTTGCCAAATATAATAGCACGAGACCCAAACAACGGTTTGCCATAAACATAGTCCCAGGTTAGAGTTTAAATGAGGGTTAGAGCAAGTAGAGAGATCCGACAGGCATGAAAAGTTTTGGAAGTCCAGATTCCAACACTTGAAAATTCTATTCCAAATGTCGATAGAGTTTTTACACGATAAAAGTGTATGATGGAAAGTTTCTAAGCCGTCGTCACACACCGGACACCTCGTTGAATGAAGATCGATGACTCTTTTGTCGAGTTCAATTCTCACTGGAAGCTTGTTTTGTATTACTCTCCATATAAAAATCCCAATTTTTTGGGGTACAAAAGGGTTGCGTGGAGTGGGAATCGAAACAGAGAGGGGGACAGCAAGCGAATTCAGAAGGGACATGAGCGAAGCTGTGGAGAAAATTCCATTAACACTATGCTTCCAAGTCCAAGACACGTCCGTGGAATTTGAGAAGGAAAAGTTCTTTAGAGTATCTGATAAAGCTAAAAGTTCGTCCTCGGCACGCCACTTGGGTTGAACAAGCCATGCCCAATTAAAGTTGATGGAATTCTCTGTCCGTTTGATACGATCAGCAATTGAGACATTCTTGTCTAGTTCAAGCCTAAAAAGTCTTGGGTAGGCTTCACTAAGTGGAATATTGCCACACCACTTATCATTCCAAAAGCTTGAGCCGACGCCATTTCCTACATCTTTAACAAACGCGTTAGAAAGATTACACCCTAATTTGTTTAGGGCTTGATCAATTTTAATGATGTTAAACCATGTCCTACCCGAAAGTTTTTTTAATTTTAGAGTCCGGTAAAGAAGAAATACAACCCAAACCACCACTTCGCCCGTATATGCTTTTAATAACCCGAGCCCAAAAAGAGTTGTCATTAGATAAAAATCTCCACCACCATTTTGCTAACAGAGAAAGGTTTTTTAGTTTTAAAGAGTAAACATTTAAACCACCATATTCGTAAGGTAATAAAATTTGGTTCCAATTTACCCAAGCCATTTTCCTCTCGTCACCAAAGCCACCCCAAAAGAAGTCACGACGCATACCTTCGAGTTCCTTAATTACCTTTAACGGGGCTTTGAAAAGAGAGAAGTAATATTGCGGGAGGCTACTTAGGACCGATTTGATGAGGGTTAATCTTCCACCATAGGAGATAGATTTAGCTTTCCAGTCGGACAACCTTTTTTTAAATTTTTCGAAGATAGGTGACCAACTATGATGTTGCTTTAAGTTGGCACCGATGGGAAGACCAAGTTAAGAGAAAGGAAAGGTTCCTTCTTTACAACCGAACCATGTGGCAATATTATTTAGTTTCGAATTTGAAGTGCCAATTCCATACACACAACTTTTACTTAAGTTTATTTTAAGACCCGATAATTCTTCAAAGCATTTAAGAATTTTCAAAGTGTTTCTAACTTCAGCCTTATTCCATTTTCCAAAAATTATGGTATCGTCCGCGTATTGTAAATGGGAAACCATGACTTTATCATTTCCAATCTCGACACCGTTTTTAAAATTTTTGTTAGTCGCAATATTTAAAAGGTGATATAATCCCTCGCCCGCAATGATGAAAAGGAAAGGGGAGAGAGGATCTCCTTGCCTTACACCTCTTTCGAGGAAGAATTGATCGGTGGGTGAACCATTAATTAAAACCGAGATAGAAGTCAAAGCTAAACAAGAGTGTATCCACTTAACCCATTTATCCCCGAAACCCATGAATTTCATTATAGACAAAAGAAAGTCCCAGTTAAGACAATCGAAGGCTTTTTCAAAATCGACTTTAAATATAAAACTTTTTTGTTTTCTGGATTTTTGGTCATCAATGGTTTCAAGAGCAATTAGCATGCCATCAAGAATATATCTATTAGAAATAAAGGCAGTTTGCTCGTCGCCTATTAATCTCGGGATAAATCTCCTTATTCTATTTGCAAGAATTTTCGAAAGAATTTGATAATAACTACAGATGAGACTTATAGGTCGAAAATTAGAAAAGTTAAGAGGGTCTTTTACCTTAGGAATGAGCGTGATGAAAGATGCGTTACAACCGTTGGAGATTTGGCCCGACTCCCAAAACCAGTTTATAGCATTTATCAGATCTCCTTGATGATGTCCCAAAATTTGATATAAAAAAGGATATTAAAACCGTCAGGACCCGGGGCTTTATTTTTACCACAACCTTTAATTGCATCTAGTATTTCTGATTCGGAGAATCTTTCTTCTAGAGCTTCTGACATATGGTTATCCAGTTTCGACCCATCCCAATTATTAAGCCCCCAAGTCTCGGTCCTGTTTTCCTTGAAAAGTCCCTGAAAAAAGTTAAAAGCTTCAGATTTAATGTTAGTAGGGTTAGTAGTCCATACCCTTGCAGCATTATCACCATGGATATTGTTCTTGTGATTCCTGCGACGGATATAAGAATGAAAGAACTTGCTGTTTTCGTCCCCTTCTAACGCCCATTTAAGTCTCGCTTTTTGTTTGAGCATTTCCACTTGGATTTTTTCTTTTTGTAAAAGAGATTCTCGATCTTTCATCCAAGTATTATATTGCACGTCGTTAAGGTCTGATGTCTCAGCTGTTCGTTCCCAATCATTTACAACCTTAGTCAATTCATCTATTTCTACTTTTAGTTTGCCATGAGAAGTGGAAAACCACTTTCTGAGATTTTGCTTAACGATCTTGAGCTTATCACGAAAAATACAATACGGCCTGTTACTGTTGACATTGGATTTCCAGGCTGCTTTTATCACTTCAGCAGCATCCTTAGGTTTCAACCACTCATCGAAGACTTTAACAGGTTTCAGGCCAAAATCTAAGTTGCCATCTTTGAGTATAATAGGGCAGTGATCGGAATGTTTTTTGTCTATTACCATTACATTGATGTTAGGCCATTGCTGAAGAAAACTTTCCGATATTAAGAATCTATCGAGCTTACAGAATTTTTTCCCGTTATCGCTGATCCGAGTATAAATTCTCCCTCCTAACGGTAGATCAAGCAATGAGTTGACTTTGATGAAATCATTGAAAGCTTTAGCTCTTCTTTCACAAAAATCCGTGTTTTTCCTTTCATCGATAAACCTCACCTCGTTAAAATCCCCAAAAATTGCCCACATTACACCGTCATACATCAAGATGTCAGAGAGGTCAGCCCACATTTTCTTTTAACCTGAGTCAGTCTGGGTCCATAGGTATTAACAAGCACAAGTTCTTTACCTGCATCTTTCCAATTTCCTTTTATCGAAATAAAGGAATCTCTTTCAACAACACAGTTAGCAATAAAGAGGTTTGGGTCCCAAACCGTAAGTATCCCACCCGAATTACCCTTTGATTTTTTGAATGCATATTTATAATCATAGTTTCCCCATATTTTCTCAACCCACTGTTCTGAAATAGTGTTAGCTTTTGTTTCTTGAAGTACTATTACATTAGGTTTCTGTTGAAAACATATGTTTTTGAACCAGTTCATCTTATTTTTATCATTTAACCCTAATCCCCTTATATTTAATGATAGAATCTTTGTGACGGTCGCTCCAAATCCACTTGGATGAACACGTTATTCATCGATTTCATTGCGAGGTATTTGACCTTTATATGATACGTTTTGTAAACATTGCATTCTTTTGAAAAGGCACACCATAAATGAATATTTAAATCAAAGGTTTTCGACATCTGATGATTTCTACATATAGACAATCACCGTAATATAATAGTTTACAATAATACTTCTGTTGACAATGCAGTCAAAATAAGATAGATGGTGATGATTTGTGAATGCAACATTTTCTCGAATAAAGCATGTATGACTCCATGCACATATCTTGTATAACATATAAGCAAACAGGTGAGTTCATAGTTTTAATGTTTCGTATAATCTGTATATAAAAATGGATCACAAGATTTCAGTTGTTTCATCCAGAAACATTTATCAAAATATTCTATGAAATTGAGCACCCTGGTAACTAAACTTTAACGTTATAATAAGTACCCCTGTCTTAACATACATGCAACCAACATGTACAATACACGCAATCCGACGTGTACTAAACTCAAATAGCATACGTCTGTATTATAGTTCAGGCTAGGGTTTATATACCTGGAATAGACGGGGATGTCAAGCCCTATGAATCCATATACAACTACTCGCGCTCACCAGTTCTTATAACCGGCAGTTACTAGTTACCAAAGCTAAGGGATTTTCGGTTCAAACTCGGTGTAGAATTTAGTATGTACTTGTATTCATTGCGTTTAAAATAAAGTGCATGTATTCTCAGCCTAAAATATAGATTGCAAAAGAAATTAAAAAGGGAGCAAATGAAACTCACCTTAGCAGCATATAAAGTCGTTCACAAAAGTGTGACCGAAACTTGGAATACCAAATAATCGTAGATCTCAACCTAGAGAACATATGTTGGTCAATAAATGTCTATCAAGCTATGTCTGGTCATAGTGTATCACAATCCTAATGCTCGATATCGACATACAAAAGTTATCCAAAGTCGTTTCAAAAAGTCAATTTTGACAATAGTTCAACAAAACGAGACGTACCTTATATAAGGATTCATTTACTCGGCTGGTAATATTTAAAATCCATTTTATCAATCTCGTAAACAAGTTGTTTAAATTTTAATTGCAGATTCAAAAGCAATTTCAATTAACGCCAATCATATTTCACTTGATCATATCTTTTAATCCGTTCATCGAAACTATTCGATATCTAAATAAAAAGTTATTAATTTTTTGCCAGCTTTCCAAAAACATGTATATCATATACCTTTTACCAGTAATATGTATATTTAATTCGTGATTCATTATAAACTGTTTAATGACGAAATTTAGCATACAAGCATGCATAAACGTATATACTCAAGCACTAGACATGGATACACAGTTAATGTATAAAAGATAAGATATGAATGCTCACGTATCAATATTGTGATTCAATATTGCAGGAGAGTATGTAGACGTAACAGAGATGATAAACACTAGGTTTGATTTGCAAACAATACCCACGAACATTACTCATAACCTCCATAGCTATAACTCATAGTTTCCTTAGCTCTATCCCGCTCAAAAACCCATTTTGAAGGTGACCGCTCATAACCTCGTCGTAGTATTTTATGTATAATACCAATTAATAATACTAATAATAATAAGATTATTAATAATAATAATAATAATAATAATAATAATAATAATAATAATAATAATAATAATAATAATATAAATAAAATAAATAAATACTTACGGAGTAATGGAATGAAATCAGAAGCAGAAATGATCGAGCTTTTATAGTTGTGGCCTGTCCCCAGACCCCATGCGATCGCATGGTTCTGAAGGCCACTGGCCATGCGATTGCGTTGCCCTCTTTTCCAGCTCAGGTTGTTTTGTTATTTTACTTGTCGACATGTTTAAATAATATAAATATAATATATTTAATTTATATAATTAATTATATATTATATTAAATTCATGTGCATAGTTGACTTGAAATTTTTGTTCCGATAAGTGGTACGTCGTCACTCGACTAATGTCCCGGTTCTGGTTTTTCGAATGTCCTTTCGTACACTTAGAAAACTTGCATTTTACGTTTCGTGACACGTAACTTTGTCAAAATATAGCCTTAAATTATCCATAAACTATATCACTCAAAGTGTATCTTAAACTTTCGAGTGTTTTGGTCATTTACTTCTATAAATTATTGTCTCGCTATTTGTGAATATATATTTAATATCAAATCGTTTTATGACCAAGTTAATATATATTTTCAATATTCATAAACACATTTTTAAATTACACACTGCAAGTTATTCATATATCTAATTCTAACAGTTAATATTTCTTATTATTGTATGTGTCTAAATTACGTTATTTAAACAAACACTTTACCATTTATTCCGAATACCGTTAAAAATGAATGATTTTCCAAATCAATGTGGACCTCATAATAGAGACCCGTAATAATATTATAATTCATAAAGGACTTAGTAAATATATTTTAATTCAATCATTTGGCATAATCTTTTAACTCCGTAGCTAAATATATCAATCAGATAATCAAACAAATAAGTTTAATGCACAGTATCATATACTCAACACTTTGTTACATTTTCAAGTTATTACATATGTATCTATTTACATATAATTGTTCGTGAATCATCGTGAATCAACGAAGGGTATTTGAATAGTTCAAGAATTTTGAGATTCAGTTTTACAGACTTTGCTTATCGTGTCAGAAACGTTAAAGATTAAGTTTAAATTTGATCAGAAATTTTTGGGTCATCACAATCTTCATGATGGAAACATTAATTAAAAAAACACGAAAATTGAAAGAACACGATAAGAGTACCTTAATTACAAGGAGTCACTTTCTTCCTGGTGAGTCCTAAAATTTCTCCCACCTCTTCACAGTTCATTGATCTTCCTAATAGAGACTGGATTCCTTTTGCTCTGGAGTTACCTGAATTGGATCTGGAGAAAGATTTAATTTTCGATGCCTTATTTCTCCTTGATGGATCTCTGGCTTGTCGCTTAACATTCATGAATTTAGATGAAGAATTCCATTTTCTGATATTAGTCCAGAGGGAAACGGACGAAGAACTGCATAGGGTTTTGCATTTTTTATTGGGGTTGTCGTTAATCGGTTTGCATAGAGAAGGTTTAATTGACGAGCGAGCTGGTTTGGAGTGGGTGTTTTTATGCTTGTCAATCGGGTTAGATTCTGCGTTGAACACAAAAGATATTTGAAAAGGATTTGAAGGATGGTTTTTTGGTAAAGGGCTTGGTTTGATTGGGCTGTTAAGGATCGAATTAAAACATGGATTGGCCAAGCCCAAGATATCAAAGTCTTGGGTATTGTGTAATGGGCTATCTAAATTATTTGAGGGAGATTGGGCCTGGTTAAGTGGGCTGTTTTTTGAGGGATTATGACTATCTAACTCAGTGTCCGGTAGGTTTTCCAGGGTATCTGAAACGATTTCAACATTTTGGGATTCGCTATCACTGGTTTCAATATCGATGACACCTTTTGAATTAATTGGATTACCAATATTCTCTTGTTCTTTGCCTGGCGATTTGTTATCTACACAATTAATATTTTCATACCAGTTTGTCTCAAAATTTTCTTTATTGCAGTTAATGTCGAACCTATCAGCTGACGTGGAAAAAAATTTTGACCCTTTGTCTTCTCTGGCGAAAAATGGGAAATCGTTTTCCGATGGGCAGTCTTCCTCATCATCTTTTTCAGAATTATCACGATTATCACGATTTTACATCTTCGATGATTTGGACATAAAAAAGATTGCCTCGAACCTTGACTTGAACAGTGGTGTTTAAGAGTTTTTCCTAACCCCACAGCTTGACAAGGACTTTCCCACAGATCAAATTTTGATTTCCATTGAAGTTGCAATTATAGAGATCATATATAGTGCCATACCATCCCGCAAACTTCCAAAAAAAAAAATTTCAGTCCAGCAGTTGATTGGAACACCCTTGATCGATAGCCATGTAAGTCTTGCAGATTGGAAGCTTTTCTCTCCTACTCTTCTGATATTATGTAGCCATTGCTTGAGGATATGATTTTCACTATTGATGATATTGTCCACGGTGTCTTCATCTTCGAAGGTGAGGCATAGTTCTAAACCCCCGAGATATTTGATATTGAAATTGGACAGCCCTTCAGCATAACACAAAGTTAGAAAATCCTCAATTAAATCGATGTTAATGATTTATCCAATTATGGTTTTCTTTAGTGTATCTTTGATAGTGTCTTCTTCATCTAGATCAATCAATCGTGGTTTGGACTCTGGATTGGTAGAGATGTTGTTTTGGTGCAGGACACTATTATTATTGCTGGTCATGTTGTTCACTTTGTTTTTACAGGTTGTCGATTTGGGGATGTAAATCGATTTTGGAAGGGGTTGTTTGTTGTGTAAATTTTTGTCTGCAGATGGTTTGGGGGGGAAGGGATTGGATGGGTAGTGATTTGAGTGTGATTTGATGAATTGCAGGTTAGGGGGATTCTCACGGTTGTTGTTATGCAGATTACTTTTCCTATCATGTGCACGGTAAGCTCGGAGCCAATTCCCATTCAAGTAGATGGTATTTAGCCGTTTAAGTAGGAAATCCACATCCTTAACATCAGCATAACGAACAAAGCCGAATTTTTTCCCATTCTTTAACGTTTTACCGAAGGGCACAAATAGGTCAGATACCTGACCGTATCTCTTAAAGAAGATGAGGAGGTCGTTATAGAACCAATGGTCTGGGAAATTGAAGAACATGATTGAGGTGAGGTTATTGGAATTGGTCGGATTACTGTTGAACAGATTGGATTTGCGAAGGGGAATATTGTTTGGGTAAGTTGCACGATTGCTATGAAGGTTTGGTGTTTTGGAGAATTTGGGTGATTGGTGATGCCTGCCATATAAGCGAATTAATTCCCGATTTTTTTGATTAGAATTTTGCGGTTCTATCCACTCCCCTTCCTCAATATCATTGCTAAAACGTGGTTTGAAGGTATGAATCCGACCGCTTTTTGCGGTTCTATACATACGGAGCAACATTATATGTACTCTCACTTTACAACCCACAAATCCCACTCCCGTGATCATATTTACAGGGTTTTTATAGACACTAAAATTTACAAGAAGTAAAGAACAAACTAACACCATACGTAATTCATCCACCACATCATATAATGGAATGAAAAGTGAACATGAGGTCATTCCCAAAACATAATGGACGGCAGGGAATCATGACTCAAGGAAGAAGTATTTGTGTTAATACGATTGTAACTCGGTTTCTTTTCGGAGGTAACACCTAATCTAAATCGTATGTTAACTTATTTCTAATACGTGTTAATCAAAACATATTCATATATATAATCTAAAATAATCAAAAGAACCGTTAAATTCATTGATCAACATCGAAAGGAAAGTTTCGAAAATTCATTATCACTTTGGTTAACAAATTGAAATTTAAGAACTTATACACACTAGGTTGTATTATAATAACTGGTTGAATCCTATGAAACAAACTTCAGCAAGAATCGAAAATTTATATAAAGATAGACCTATGCTCGTACATAACTCTAAAACATATGGTTTGCTAATATACTCATGCGTGCATATTGTTAAATAGATGGTTTGATATTTTATAAATTTACAATTACAGTCTCTAAGGTAAA